>NW_026087430.1:0-71772 GCF_022539395.1 Myiozetetes cayanensis
CCCCAAATAAAACCCCCAGACCCCAAATGAACACCCCCAGACCCCAAATAACCCCCAGACCCCAAATAAACCCCCCAGACCCCAAATAACCCCCCAGACCCCAAATAAACCCCCAGACCCCAAATAAACGCCCCCAGACCCCAAATAACCCCCAGACCCCAAATAAACCCCCAGACCCCAAATAAACCCCCAGACCCCAAATAACCCCCCAGACCCCAAATAAACCCCCAGACCCCAAATAAACCCCCAGACCCCAAATAAACCCCCAGACCCCAAATAAACCCCCAGACCCCAAATAAACCCCCAGACCCCAAATAACCCCCTGACCCCAAATAAACCCCCAGACCCCAAATCAGCACCCCCAGACCCCAAATAACCCCCAGACCCCAAATCAACCCCCAGACCCCAAATCAGCCCCCAGATCCCAAATAACCCCCTAGACCCCAAATAAACCCCCAGATCCCCAAATAAACCCCCAGACCCCAAATAAACCCCCCAGACCCCAAATCAACACCCCCAGACCCCAAATAACCCCCCAGACCCCAAATAAACCCCCAGACCCCAAATAAACCCCCAGACCCCAAATAAACCCCTAGACCCCAAATAACCCCCTGACCCCAAATAAACCCCCAGACCCCAAATAACCCCCCAGACCCCAAATAAACCCCTGACTCCCAAATAACCCCTGACCCCAAATAAACCCCTCACCGAACTCGTCAGCCGAGAAGTGTCGGGTCCAGAACGAGTCCCCTGCTGGTCAAAACCATCTGCACTCCAGCTCCAGGCCATCCCCTGGGGTTTTGGGGAATTTTGGGGTTTTGGGTTTTTGGGGGTTTGGGGATTTTGGGATTTTTAGGATTTTTGGGGATTTTTTAGGTATTTTGGGGGTATTTTTGGGGGTTTTGGGGTTCTCACGTTGGTCAGAACCATCTCATACTCCAGCTCAGGTCATCTCCCTGGGGCTTAGGGAATTTTGGGGTTTTTGGGTTTTTGGGGTTTTGGGATTTTTCGGGATTTTGGGTAGTTTTTTGGGTATTTTTGGAGGAGTTTTTGGGGGTTTTTGGAGGTATTTTGAGGGTATTTTTGGGGTTTTTTGGGGTTTTGGGGGTTTTCCCGTTGGTCAAAACCATCTCATACTCCAGCTCCAGGCCATCCCCTCGGGGGGCTTTTAGGGAATTTTTGGGGTTTTTGGATTTTGGGATTTTTGTGGATTTTTGGGGTTTTTGGGGTTTTTGGGGGTTTGGGGGTTTTGGGGGGTTTTCCCAGTTGGTCAAAACCATCTCGTGCTCCAGCTCCAGGCCGTCCCCCTGGGGGTTTTAGGGAATTTTGGGGGTTTTGGGGTTTTGGGATTTTTGGGATTTTTGGGTATTTTTTGGGGTGGTTTTGGGGGTTTTGGGGTTTTTGGGGTTTTTGGGGGGTTTGGGGGCTTCCCGTTGGTCAGAACCATCTCGCACTCCAGCTCCAGGCCGTCCCCTGGGAGTTTTGGGGAATTTTGGGGTTTTTGGGTTTTTGGATTTTGGGATTTTGGGGTATTTTTGGGGTTGAGGGTATTTTGGGGGTTTTGGGGTTTTGGGGAGGTTTTGGGGGAGTTTTCCCCATTGGTCAGAACCATCTCATACTCCAGCTCCAGGCCGTCCCCCTGGGGAATTTGGGGGGATTTTGGGGTTTTGGGTTTTTGGGGTTTTGGGATTTTTGGGTATTTTTGGGTATTTTTGGGGGTTTTTGGGGGTTTTGGGGGTTTTGGGGTTTTCCCTGTTGGTCAAAACCATCTCGTACTCTAGCTCCAGGCCGTCCCCTGGGGGATTTTGGGGGTTTTGGGGTTTTTAGGGTTTTTTGGGGTTTTGGATTTTTTGGATTTTTAGGATTTTGGGGTTTTTTTGGGGGTTTTGGGGGGGTTTGAGGTTTTGGGGTTTTCCCTGTTGGTCAGAACCATCTCGTACTCCAGCTCCAGGCCGTCCCCTGGGGTTTAGGGGAATTTTGGGGTTTTTGGGGGTTTTGGATTTTGGGATTTTTAGGATTTTTAGGATTTTTTGGGGTTTTTGGGGTGGTTTGGGGGTTTTGGGGGATTTTCTTTGGGTTTTTTTTAGGGGGGTTTTTGGAGGGTTGGGGGGGTTAGGGATCATTGGGGTTTTTGGTTTTTTGGGGTTTTTTTGGGGGGAGTTTGGGGTATTTTTGGTTTTTTTGTGTTTTTTGGGGGGGGATTGAGGGTTTTTCTGGTGTTTTTGGGGGTTGAGTTTTTGGGGTTTTTGGGTTGGTTGAATTTTTTTGGATTTTTTGGAGGGTTTTTTTGGGGGTTTTTGGGTTCTTTTTGGTTTTTTGGAGGGGTTTTGGTTCTTTTTTTATTTTTTTGTAGGTTTTTTGGATTTTTTGGATTTTTTTGGATTTTTGGGGGGTTTTTTGGGGATTTTTGGGTTGTTTTTGGGGAGGGGTCTGCACTCACCCCGCACTTGCTGAGGGCCACGTACCACCAGCGCTCCCGCACCGAGCGGAAACTGCGCCCGCTCGAGCAGCTCAGGAGCCCCCCCGGCACCACCTGCAGAGACCCCAGACCCAAATAAACCCCCCAGGACACCCCCAGACCCAAATAACACCCCCCAGACCCAAATAACACCCCCCAGACCCAAATAACACCCCTAGACCCAAATAACACCCCCTGCCCGCTCGAGCAGCTCAGGAGCCCCCCCGGCACCACCTGCCGAGACCCCAGACCCAAATAACACCCCCAGGACACCCCCAGACCCAAATAACGCCCCCAGACCCAAATAAACCCCCAGACCCAAATAACACCCCCCAGACCCAAATAAACCCCACCAGACCCCGATATATCCCCAAATAACCCCCCCTGGCCGCTCGAGCAGCTCAGGAGCCCCCCCGGCACCACCTGCCGAGACCCCAGACCCAAATGACACCCCCAGACCCAAATAACGCCCCCAGGACCCCCAGGACCCCCAGGCCCCCCAGGCCCCCATACCTGGCATCCCGACCAGGGTACTGCGTGGTGAGGTTGATCCTGCAGCCCCCCAGGACCCCAAACCCCCCAAATCCCCCAAATCCCCCAAATAACCCCCAGACCCAAATAACGCCCCCAGGACCCCCAGGACCCCCAGACCCAAATAACTCCCCAGACCCAAATAACCCCCAGACCCCCCAGACCTGGCATCCCGACCAGGGGTACTGCGTGGTGAGGTTGATCCCTGCAGCCCCCAGGACCCCAAAAACCCCCAAAAACACCCCAGACCCAAATAACGCCCCCAGGACCCCCAGGACTCCCCAGGCCCCCCAGGCCCCCAGACCTGGCATCCCGACCAGGGGTACTGCGTGGTGAGGTTGATCCCTGCAGCCCCCAGGACCCCAAAACACCCCCAAATCCCCAATAACCCCCAAATACCCCCCAGACCCAAATAACCCCCCAGACCCAAATAACCCCCAGACCCAAATAACCCCCCCAGACCCCCATACCTGGCATCCCGACCAGGAGTACTGCGTGGTGAGGTTGATCCCTGCAGCCCCCAGGACCCCAAAACCTCCCCAAATCCTCCAATAACCCCCCAGACCCAAATACCCCCCAGACCCAAATAAACCCCCAGACCTGGCATCCCGACCAGGGGTACTGCGTGGTGAGGTTGATGACCTGGTTGTTCTCGGGCCGGATCACCGACTCCTTGGCCAGGCAGTCCTGGGGGACCCCAAAATCAGGGACCACCCCCAAAAATACCCTAAATACACCCCAGGGACCCCCCGGGACTCCTTGGCCAGGCAGTCCTGGGGGACCCCAAAATCAGGGACCCTCCGCCCAAATACACCCCTAAATACACCCCAGGGACCCCCCGGGACTCCTTGGCCAGGCAGTCCTGGGGGACCCCAAAAATCAGGGACCCCCAAAATATACTCCTAAACACACCCTGGGACCCCCAAAAAACCCCACAAAACCCCCCAAAAACCCACCAAAAATACACCCCAGGGACCCCCCGAGACTCCTTGGCCAGGCAGTCCTGGGGGACCCCAAAAATCAGGGACACCCCCCAAAAATACACCCCCAAATACACCCCAGGGACCCCCAAATACACCTCAGGGACCCCCCCTGGGTCTCCTTGGCCAGGCAGTCCTGGGGGGACCCCAAAATCAGAGACCCCCAAATACACCCCAAAGACCCCAAAATACACCCCAGGGACCCCAAAATACACCCCAGGGACCCCCGGGACTCCTTGGCCAGGAAGTCCTGGAGGCACCCCAAAAATCAGGGACCCCCCCCAAATACACCCCAGGGACCCCAAATACACCCCTGGGACCCCCAAATACACCCCAGGGACCCCTCCCAGGACTCCTTGGCCAGGCAGTCCTGGGGGACCCCAAAATCAGGGACCCCCCCCAAAATACACCCCAGGGACCCCCGGGACTCCTTGGCCAGGCAGTCCTGGGGGCACCCCAAAAATCAGGGACCCCCCCCAAATACACCCCAGGGACCCCCAAATACACCCCAGGGACCCCCAAATACACCCCAGGAACTCCCAAATACACCCCAGGGACCCCTCCCAGGACTCCTTGGCCAGGCAGTCCTGGGGGACCCCAAAAATCAGGGACCACCCCCAGACCCCAAAAACCCCTCCAAACCCCCCTCCCAATCCCCCAGATCCCCCAACCCCCAAATCCCCCAGGCCCACCTTACCCCCTCCTGTCACACCCCAGAGCCCCCAAATCCCCCAAACTCCCCCAAGACCCCCAAATCCCCCAAAACGCCCCCAAACCCCCATTCCCAGACTCCCTCCTTCCCCTCAACACCCCAAACCCCCAAACTCCCCCAAGACCCCCCCAAATCCCCCATAACTCCCTAAATCCCCCAAATCCCCCACAACTCCCTAAATCCCCATAACCCCCCAAAATCCCCCAAAACCCCCAACCCCCATTCCCCAATCCCCAAACTCCCCAATTCACCCCCAACCCCCCAGACCCCCATAACCCCCAGACCCCAAAATCCCCCCAGCCCACCTTGCCCCCTCCTGTAGACCGCGGGCCACTGGGAGGGGTCGTCGAAAGTAGAGCAGAATGTTCTGGCAACACTTGGACTGGGGGTCCGAGGGTCAGAGGGTCAGGGTCTCCAGGAGTGGGAGACCCCCACGTTTTACCCCCTTCCCTCGGAGCCCCCTCACCTCGGGGTAGCGAAAATGGAAATCGAGGCGCCCGAAATCGGAGAGGAAACAAAAGCGGGTGAGGAAAACCCAGTCCTGGGGGCACATGGGGGTCACAGGGGCAGAAAGAACCCCCAGACCCAAAATAACCCCCTGACCACAAATAACCCCCGACCCAAAATAACCCCCAGACCCCAAAATAACCCCCCCAACCAGACCCCAATGAACAAAACCGGGTGAGGAAAACCCAGTCCTGGGGGTACAGGGGTCACAGAGGGGACAGAAAGAGCCCCCAGACCCAAAATAACCCCCTGACCCAAAATAACCCCCTGACCCAAAATAACCCCTCCAGATACAACTGACACCCCACAAACCCCAAATAACCCCCAATAAACAAAACCGGGTGAGGAAAACCCAGTCCTGGGGGCACGGAGAGTCACTGGGGGCAAGAGACACCCCAGACCCAAAATAACCCCCTGACCCAAAATAACCCCCCAGATACAACTGAAACCCCCGACCCAAAATAAACCCCCAACCAGACCCCCAATAACCAAAACCGGGTGAGGAAAACCCAGTCCTGGGGGCACGGGAGGTCACGAGAGGGCAGAAAGAGCCCCCAGACCCAAAATAAAATATCTCTGGAGTTTAAGAACCCCCGACCCAAAATAACCCCCCGGCCCAAAATACCTCCCCAGACCCCAAATAAACCCCTGACCCAAAATGACCCCCAGACCCAAAATAAACCCCCGACCCAAAATACCTCCCCCGACCCAAAATGACCTCCCCAGACCCAAAATACCTCCCCCGGCCCAAAATGACCCCCCAGACTCCAAAATGACTCCCCAGACCCAAAATCACCCCCCACCAAATCCATGCCGGCGTTGCCATGGCAACGGCCCTGCTCGGGTTTCCATGGCAGCGGGAGGGCCCACCTGGGAATGGGGAGGGGGGTCCTGGAGTGTAATTTTTGGGGGTCCTGATGCCAGTGGGGGGATTGGGGTGTAATTTGGGGGTCCGGATGTAAATGGGGGTCCTGATGCCAATGGGGGATTGGGTTGTAATTTTGGGGGTCCTGGTGCCAGTGGGGGTGATTGGGGTGTAATTTGGGGGTCCTGTGCCAGTGGGGGGTGATTGGGAGTGCAATTTGGGGGTCCCAGTGCCAGTGGGGGTGATTGGGGTGTAATTTGGGGGTCCTGGTGCCAGTGGGGGGTCCGGTGTAATTTGGGGGTCTGGAGTAAATAGGGGTCCTGCTGTAAATGGGGGGTCCCGATTAAATGGGGGTCCTGATTTAAATGGGGGTCCTGGTGTAAATGGGGGCCCCATGTAAATGGGGAGGGTCTAGGTGTAGATAGGGGTCCGATGTCAATGGAGGGGTCCCGCTGTAAATGGGGGGGATCCTGCTGTAAATGGGGAGGTCCCTCCACACCCTGGGGGTCCCGCTGTAAATAGGGACAGGTGACGCTGTAATTGGGGGTCCCACTGTAAATGGGGGTCCTGCTGTAAATGGGGGTCCTGGTGCCCGGGGGTTTCACTGTAAATGGGGAGGGTCCCACTGTAAATGGCAGGGTCCTGCTGCCCATGGGGGTCCCGCTGTAAATGGGGGTCTGGATGTAAATGGGGGATCACGATGTAAATGGGGGTCCTGCCGCCCATGGGGGTCCCGCCGCCCCCGCGCCCCCGCTCACCTCCTTGGTGCTGATGCGGCCCCGCACGTATTTGGGCGCCGCCCCCCGCGGCAGCAGCAGCAGCAGCAGCGGCAGCAGCGCCGGGAGCCCCCAGGACCCCCGCGACCCCCGGGACCCCCTGCCCTGGGAGCGCGCCCGGAGCCCCTCCGAACCCCCGGCCGCAGTCCCATCGCCCCCCGGCCCGACAGCCCCGAGCAGGCCACGCCCACCGACCGGGACACGCCCACCGAGGGGGTGGAGATTTGCGTGGGCCACGCCCACCGCGCAGACCGCGCCACGCCCACCGTGGGTTATTCACGCGGGCCACGCCCACCGGCGATGGGTATTTACATATGCCCCGCCCACCACGGGTTCGATGATTTATACAGGCCACGCCCACTAAATGATGCAGATTTACACAGGCCACGCCCACCACATGATGGAGATTTGCATAGGCCACACCCACGGGGGGGTGGATATTTGCATAGGCCACACCCACTGTGGGTAATACTGATGGAGGCCACGCCCACTGGGGGGTGGCACTGGCATAGGACCCGCCCACACGGCGCTTTACATACACTGGCCACACCCACTGCACACACCACATCCATTGCAGAGGCCACGCCCATAAAGGTAGCCACGCCCATATTGATTTGCCTATGCAAACCACACCCCCTCAGACAGAAAGCCCAATAGACCCCACCCACCGTGGATAGCCACGCCCACACGCATTGACCACGCCCACCACGCAGTCCCAGGAGGCAACACAGGCCACGCCCACTACACAGACCACGCCCAACTGACCCCAAATACGGCACGAGCCACACCCTCTGCTGGATCAGACCACGCCCCCTCCCATCAGGCCACGCCCCCTGCGACCTCCTGCACCAAACTGGCCCCTTTTTTCTCACCCTTCCAAAAAAAAACCCACCCTCACTCCTTTTTATTTTTTTTTAACTCCCCAAAATCCCCTTTTTGCCTAAAAAAATAAAAATCGCCGAGGCCACGCCCCTCCCTCATTAAACCCCGCCCACCCGCTGACCACGCCCACAACGCGGCTCTGACCACGCCCCCTCTGCCTTCCCGCCCTCCGCGCTGGCCCCCGCCCCCGCTCAGGCCCCGCCCCCGTTCCGCCGCCTCAGGAGGAGCCGCCGCGAGCAGGTGAGAGGGGAGGGTTATCGCGGCTATCGCGGCTCTATCGCGACATAGCAGCGCCTCCCGAGAGGTCCAGGGGGTCCCGAGGAGGGTCGGGGAGACCCCAAAGCTTTTCCATCCCCCTTCATCCAATCTTTAGCGGGGCCCGGGCAGGGCCTTTGCAGGGGACCTGGAATTGGCGAGGCCTGAGGGGAAAGAGGGGATGGGGGATGGAGGGAGGGGGAGGGGGTTTGGGGGCTTCTGGGGGAATCTGAGGGTTTTGGGGGGGTTTTGTGGGGTCCCGGGGAGTTGAAGGTCCTGAGGGGATCTGAGGGGGCTTTGGGGGATTTGGGGGTCAGGGGAGTTGAAGAGTCTGAGGGAGTCTGGGGGGATCTGAGAGGGTTTGGGGGTCTGAGGGGTTTGGGGGATCTGAGAGTTTGAGGGGTTCTGGGGGTTTAGGGTTTTGGGGGTCTGAGGGAGTTTGGGGATCTGAGGGGTTTGGGTGGATCTGAGGGGTTTGTGGGGATCTGAGGGGATCTGAGGGTTTGGGGAATCTGAGGGGTTTTGGGGGATCTGAGGGGTTTGAGGGGGATCTGAGGGGTTTGGGGGAACCTGAGGGGATCGTGAGGGCTTTGGGGGATCTGAGAGGATTTGGGGGATCTGAGGGGTTTAGGGGCATCTGAGGGGGTCGTGAGGGGTTTGGGGGATCTGAGAGGATTTGGGGGGATCTGAGGGGATTTGGGGGATCTGAGGGGTTTAGGGGGATCTGAGGGGTTTGGGGCATCTGAGGGGGTTCGTGAGGGGATTTGGGGGATCTGAGGGTGTTTGGGGCGATCTGAGGGGTTTGGGGGGTTTAGGGGATCAGGGACGATTTGGGGGGATCTGAGGCGGTCGTGAGGGGGTTTAGGAGGATCTGAGGGGTTTGGGGGCTTTGGGGGATCTGAGGAGGTTTGGGGAGGATCTGAGGGGTTTTGGGGAGCCTGAGGGGGTCGTGAGGGGCTTTGGGGATCTGGGGGTTTGGGGGGATCTGAGGGTGCTTGGTGGATCTGAGGGGTTTAGGGGGATCTGAGGGGTTTGGGGTGATCTGAGGGGATTTGGGGGATCTGAGGGTTTGGGGATCTGAGAGGGCTTAGGGGTATCTGAGGGGGTTCGTGAGGGTTTGGGGGGATCTGAGAGGATTTGGGGGATCTGAGGGATTTGAGGGGATCTGAGGGTTTAGGGGGTATCTGAGGAGGTTCGTGAGGGCTTTGGGGGGATCTGAGAGAGGTTTGGGGGTTCTAAGGGGTTTGGGGGTTCTAGGGTGGTTTGGGGGTCTGAAGGGAGTTTGAGGGGGTCTGGGGGGTTTGGGGGTCGGGAGGAGTTGAAGAGGTCCTGAAGGGGGATCTGAGGGGTTTGGGGTCGTGAGGTGGTTTGAGAGAACCTGAGGGGTCGTGTGAGGGGTTTGGGGGAGATCTGAGAGGATTTGGGGGATCTGAGGGGTTTGAAGGGGGCATCTGAGGGATCGTGAGGGGTTTGGGGGGATCTGAGAGGATTTGGGGGGATCTGAGGGAGTTTGGGGATCTGAGGGTTTAGGGGATCTGAGGGTTTGGGGCATCTGAGGGGTTCGTGAGGGGATTTGGGGAGATCTGAGAGTGTTTGAGAGCGATCTGAGAGGGTTTGGAGGTTTTAGGGGGATCTGAGACGGTTTAGGGGATCTGAGGCGGTCGTGAGAGGTCTGGGGATCTGAGGGTTTAGGGCGATCTGAGGGGTTTGGGGGATCTGAGGCAGTTGGGGATCTGAGGCGATCGTGAGGGGTTTGGGGGGATCTGAGGGGTCATGAGGGGTTTGGGGGATCTGAGGGAGTTTGGGGGCTTTGAGGGGGATCTGAGGGGTTTTGGGGTGATCTGAGGGGTTTGGGGAGATCTGAGGCGATTTGGGAATCTGGGGCGATCGTGAGGGGGTTTGGGGGGATCTGAGGGGTCATGAGGGGTTTGGGGGGCCTGAGGGGTTTGGGGTCTGAGGGGGCTTTAGGGGAGATTTGGGGGGGATTCGGAGGGAGTTGAAGGATCCTGAGGGGTTTGGGGGTCTGAGAGGGTTTGGGGGGTTCTGAAGGGGTAGTGAGGGGCTTTGGGGGGGATCTGAGGGTTTGGGGAGATTTGGGGGTCCGAGGGAGTTGAAGGGTCCTGAGGGGGTTTGAGGGGATCTGAGGGGGTTTAGGAGGTTTTGGGGGGATCTGGAGACGATTTGGGGGATCTGAGGGGGTTGTGAGGAGATTTGGGGGGATCTGAGGGGGTTTGGGGGGATCTGAGGGGGTTTGGGGGTCTGAGGGCATCGTGAGGGGCTTTGGGGGATCTGAGGGGGTCGTGAGGGGTTTTAAGGAGTTTGGAGGGTCTGAGGGCATCGTGAGGGGTTTGGGGGGATCTGAGGGGTTTGGGGCGATCTGAGGGGGTTTGGGGGGATCTGAGGGGGTCGTGAGGGCTTTAGGAGAATCTGAGGGGATTTGGGGGATCTGAGGGGTTTAGGGGGCATCTGAGGGGTTTGTGAGGGATTTGGGGGATCTGAGGGGGTTTGAGGGGTCTGAGGGGGTCGTGAGGGTTTGGGGATCTGAGGGGTTTGAGGGGGTCTGAGGGGTTTAGGGGGGGATCTGAGGGGTTTGAGTGGTCTGAGGGGTTTAGGGGGGATCTGAGGGGGTTTGAGGGGTCTGAGGGGTTTGGGGGGGATCTGAGGGGGTTTGAGTGGTCTGAGGGGTTTGAGGGGATCTGAGGGGTTTGGGGGGGAGATTTGAGGGGTTTGGGGGTCTGGGGGAGTTGAAGGGTCCTGAGGGGATCTGAGGGGTTTGGGGGGAATCTGAGGGGTTTAGGGGGCTTTGGGGGGGATCTGAGGGGTTTGGGGGGATCTGAGGGGGTTTGGGGGGTCTGAGGGGTCGTGAGGGGTTTTAAGGGTTTGGAGGGTCTGAGGGGTTGTGAGGAGATTTGGGGGGATCTGAGGGGGTTTGGGGGGATCTGAGGGGTTTTGGGGGGTCTGAGGGGCATCGTGAGGGGTTTGGGGGATCTGAGGGGTTTGGAGGGTCTGAGGGGGTTTGGGGGTTCTGAGGGTGTCCTGAGGGGATTTGGGGGGTCTGAGGGGGGTCCTGAGGGGTTTGGAGCGGATCTGAGGGGGTTTAGGGGGATCTGTCGTGTCCTGAGGGGGTTTGAGGGGGGGATCTGAGGGGTTTTGAGGGGGTCTGAGGGGTTTGGGGATCTGAGGGGTTTGGGGGGATCTGAGGGGGTTTGGGGGGTCTGAGGAGTGTCCTGAGGGATTTGGGGTCCCTGGGGGCTCCTGAGGGGACTGGGTGGATCAGAGGTGATTTAGGGAGGGTCTTTGTTGTTTAGGGGGAGTCCCTGCACGATTTAGGGGGTCCCCATGGGGTTTTTGGGGGTTTCTCTATGATCCCTTCGAGGTCTCCTCCCCAATTTTCTAACCCCAAATTTTCCCTCCCTCTTTTTTTGCCTCAGGACCTCCCCTCCCAAAAAACCCACCCCCGAGCCATGGGGGTCCCCGTGGGGGCCGTGGCGCTTTGGGGGGCCCTGTGGTTTTGGGTGTCCCCGAGGCGCCGGGGACTGCAAAGGGCAGAGGAGGGTCCTGAGGGGTCCCGCGGCTTCGTCACCGACGGGCCCGGCAACTACTCCGTCAATGGGAACTGCGAGTGGCTCATCGAGGTGAGACCCCCAGAAACCCACCCCCAAATCCCTAGGACCCCAGAGACACCCCAAATCCTAGGACCCCAGGACCCCAAAACCCCCAAACCCCACCAAAATCCACCCCGGACCCCCAAACCCACCCCGGCAACTACTCCGTCAACGGCAACTGCGAGTGGCTGATCGAGGGTGAGACCCCAAAAACCCACCCCAAATCCCCTGGGACCCCAAAAATACCCTGGGACCCCCAGAGACACCCCCAAATCCCTGGGACCCCAAAGCCCACCCGGGACCCCAAAACCCACCCCGGCAACTACTCCGTCAACGGCAACTGCGAGTGGCTCATCGAGGTGAGACCCCCAAAACCCACCCCAAATCCCCTGGGACCCCAAAAATACCTGGGACCCCCAAATCCTGGGACCCCAAAAATACCCTAGGACCCCCCACTAAATCCCTGGGATCCCAAAACCTGCCTCCAAACTCATCCGTCAACGGCAACTGCGAGTGGCTGATCGAGGTGAGACCCCAAAACCCGCCCCCAAATCCCTAGGACCCCCAGAGACATCCCCAAATCCTGGGACCCCCAAATCCTGGGACCCCAGAGACACCCCAAATCCTGGGACCCCAGGACCCCAAACCCCAAGATCCACCCTGGGACCCCAAACCCACCCTTGTCAATGGGAACTGCGAGTGGCTCATCGAGGTGAGACCCCCAAAACCCACCCCAAATCCCTGGGACCCCCAGAGACACCCTGGGACCCCCAAATACCCTGGGACCCCAGAGACACCCCCAAAATCCTGGGACCCCAGGACCCCAAAACCCCCAAAATCCACCCTGGGACCCCCAAACCCACCCTTGTCAATGGGAACTGCGAGTGGGTCATCGAGGTGAGACCCCCAAACCCACCCCAAATCCCTGGGACCCCAAAAATACCCTGGGACCCCCCAAATCCCCAGAGACACCCCTAAAACCCTGGGACCCCAAAACCCACCCTGGGACCCCAAAATCCACCCCAGACCCCCAGACCCATCCCCGTCAACGGCAACTGCGAGTGGCTGATCGAGGTGAGACCCCCAAAAACCCACCCCAAATCCTGGGACCCCAGAGACACCCCCCAAAACCCTGGGACCCCAAAGCCCACCCCAGGACCCCAAAACCTGCCCCCAAATCCACCCTGGGACCCCCAAACCCACCCCGGCAACTACTCCGTCAATTGGAACTGCGAGTGGCTGATCGAGGTGAGACTCCCAAAACCCACCCCAAATCCCTGGGACCCCAAAAATACCCTGGGACCCCCCAAATCCCTAGGACCCCCCAAATCCCCAGAGACACCCTAAATCCCTGGGACCCCAAAGCCCACCAAAACTCACCCTGGGACCCCAAAGCCTGCCCCAAATCCACCCGGACCCCCAGACCCACCCCGGCAACTACTCCGTCAATGGCAACTCCTGGGGGGTCTCTGGGGGTCCCAATGGATCCCAATCAATCCCAATGGATCCCAATCAATCCCTGAGAGTCTGAGGGGTCCCTGGGGGTGTCCCCTGACCCCTCCCCAATTGGGGGGTCTCCCCTGCAGCCCCCAGCCCCCGTCACAGGCTGGTCCTGACCTTCACCTTCATGGACACCCCGTGCTCCTGGGGGGTCTCTGGGGGTCCCAATCGATCCCAATCGATCCCAATCAATCCCGATCGGGGTCCCTGGGGTGTCCCCTGACCCCTCCCCAATTGGGGGGTCTCCCCTGCAGCCCCCAGCCCCCGTCACAGGCTGCTCCTGACCTTCACCTTCATGGACACCCCGTGCTCCTGGGGGGTCCCAATCAATCCCAATCAATCCCAATCAATCCCAATCAATCCCTGGGGGTGTCCCCTGACCCCTCCCCAATTGGGGGGTCTCCCCTGCAGCCCCCAGCCCCCGTCACAGACTCCTCCTCACCTTCACCTTCATGGACACCCCGTGCTCCTGGGGGGTCTCTGGGGGTCCCAATCAATCCCAATCAATCCCAATCGATCCCAATCGATCCCAATCAATCCCTGGGGGTATCCCCTGACCCCTCCCCAATTGGGGGGTCTCCTCTGCAGCCCCCAGCCCCCGTCACAGGCTCCTCCTCACCTTCACCTTCATGGACACGGAGTGCTCCTGGGGGGTCTCTGGGGGTCCCAATCGATCCCAATCGATCCCAATTGATCCCAATTGATCCCAACCAATCCCTGGGGGTGTCCCCTGACCCCTCCCCAATTGGGGGGTCTCCCCTGCAGCCCCCAGCCCCCGTCACAGGCTGCTCCTCACCTTCACCTTCATGGACACGGAGTGCACCTGGGGGGTCCCAATCAATCCCAATCAATCCCAATCAATCCCAATGGATCCCAATCAATCCCAATCAATCTCTGGGGGTGTCCCCTGACCCCTCCCCAATTGGGGGGTCTCCCCTGCAGCCCCCAGCCCCCGTCACAGGCTGCTGCTGACCTTCACCTTCATGGACACCCTGTGCTCCTGGGGGGTCTCTGGGGGTCCCAATCAATCCCAATCAATCCCAATCGATCCCAATCAATCTCTGGGGTGTCCCCTGACCCCTCCCCAATTGGGGGGTCTCCCCTGCAGCCCCCAGCCCCCGTCACAGGCTGCTGCTGACCTTCACCTTCATGGACACCCCATGCTCCTGGGGGGTCTCTGGGGGTCCCAATGGATCCCAATCAATCCCAATCAATCCCAATCAATCCCAATCGATCCCTGGGGGTGTCCCCTGACCCCTCCCCAATTGGGGGGTCCCTCCTGCAGCCCCCAGCCCCCGTCACAGACTCCTCCTGACCTTCACCTTCATGGACACCCCGTGCTCCTGGGGGGCCTCTGGGGGTCCCAATCGATCCCAATCAATCCAAATCAATCCCAATCAATCCCAATCGATCCCGATCAATCCCTGGGGTGTCCCCTGACCCCTCCCCAATTGAGGGGTCTCCCCTGCAGCCCCCAGCCCCCGTCACAGGCTGCTCCTGACCTTCACCTTCATGGACACCCCGTGCTCCTGGGGGGTCTCTGGGGGTCCTAATCAATCCCAATCAATCCCAATCGATCCCTGGGGCTCTGAGGGGTCCCTGGGGGTGTCCCCTGACCCCTCCCCAATTGGGGGGTCTCCCCTGCAGCCCCCAGCCCCCGTCACAGGCTGCTCCTGACCTTCACCTTCATGGACACGGAGTGCACGTGGGGAGGGGGTCCTGGATTTTGGGGGGTCCCTGGGGGTCTGAGGGGTCCCTGGGGGTGTCCCCTGACCCCTCCCCAATTGGGGGGTCTCCCCTGCAGCCCCCAGCCCCCGTCACAGGCTGCTGCTGACCTTCACCTTCATGGACACCCAGTGCTCCTGGGGGTCCAGTCAATCCTCAATGGGTCCCAATCAATCCACAATCACGATCCCAATCAATCCCAATCAATCCCTGGGGTGTCCCCTGACCCCTCCCCAATTGGAGGGTCTCCCCTGCAGCCCCCAGCCCCCGTCACAGGCTGCTCCTGACCTTCACCTTCATGGACACGGCGTGCTCCTGGGGGGTCTCTGGGGGTCCCAATGGATCCCAATCGATCCCAATCGATCCCAATCAATCCCTGGGGTATCCCCTGACCCCTCCCCAATTGGGGGGTCTCCCCTGCAGCCCCCAGCCCCCGTCACAGGCTGCTGCTGACCTTCACCTTCATGGACACCCCGTGCTCCTGGGGGGTCCCAATCAATCCCAATCAATCCCAATCAATCCCAATCAATCCCAATCAATCCCTTGGAGTCCCTGGGGGTGTCCCCTGACCCCTCCCCAATTGGGGGGTCTCCCCTGCAGCCCCCAGCCCCCGTCACAGGCTGCTCCTCACCTTCACCTTCATGGACACGGAGTGCTCCTGGGGGTCCCAATCGATCCCAATCAATCCCAATCGATCCCAATCGATCCCTGAGGGTCGAATCCCTGGGGGTGTCCCCTGACCCCTCCCCAATTGGGGGGTCTCCCCTGCAGCCCCCAGCCCCCGTCACAGGCTGCTGCTGACCTTCACCTTCATGGACACCCCGTGCTCCTGGGGGGTCCCAATCAATCCCAATCAATCCCAATCAATCCCAATCAATCCCTGGGGTGTCCCCTGACCCCTCCCCAATTGGGGGGTCTCCCCTGCAGCCCCCAGCCCCCGTCACAGGCTGCTCCTGACCTTCACCTTCATGGACACCCCGTGCTCCTGGGGGTGGCCCAATCGATCCCAATCAATCCCAATGCGATCCCAATCTGATCCCAGTCAATCCCTGGGGGTGTCCCCTGACCCCTCCCCAATTGGGGGGTCTCCCCTGCAGCCCCCAGCCCCCGTCACAGGCTCCTCCTGACCTTCACCTTCATGGACACGGAGTGCACCTGGGGGGTCCCAATCAATCCCAATCAATCCCAATCGATCTCTGGGGGTCCCTGGGGTGTCCCCTGACCCCTCCCCAATTGGGGGGTCCCCCTGCAGCCCCAGCCCCCGTCACAGGCTCCTCCTGACCTTCACCTTCATGGACACGGAGTGCACCTACGATTACCTGTTCGTCTACGACGGGGGCTCCACGCGCAGCCCCCTCCTCGCCGCCCTCAGCGGGAGCTCCCTGCCCGCCCCCCTCGAGGCCACCACCTCGGGAAGGTGGGAGATTTGGGGGCTTTTCTTTTTAGAGGGAGGTTTGGAGGGATTTGGGAGGATTTGGGGGTTGGAGGGTTTGGGGGTTTGGAGGGGATTTGAGAGGGTTTTTGGAGGATTTTGGGGGATTGGAGGAAATTTGGGGGGATGGAGGGGGTTGGGAGGATTGGAGGGATTTGGGGAAATTATTGAGGGGGTTTGGGGGATTTGGGGGTTTGGAGGAGTTGGAGGAGGATTTGGGGGGTTTGGGAGGTTATGGGGGCTATTTTGGGGGGTTTATGGGGGATTTGGGGGGGATTTGGGGGTTTATGGGGGATTTGGGGGTATAGGGGATTTGGGGGTTTAGGAGAGGGTTGGAGGGGATTTGGGGGCATTGGGGGATTTGGGGGTTATGGGGGATTTGGGGGATTTGGGGGAGTTGGAGGGATTTGGGGGTATTGAGGGTGAGAGGGGGATTTGGAGGGATTTGGGGTTGGGGATTTGGGGGGTTTGGGGGAATTTAGGGGCGTTGAGTGGGGTTAGGGGAGGTTGGGGAGGGATTGGGAGGTTTGGGGGTGGTTGGCGCGGTTTGGGTGGGATTTGGGGAGGTTTGAGGAGGATTGGAGGATTTGGGGTGGTCTGGAGGGCTGGGGGGTCGAGAGGAATTTGGGGGTTCAATTTTGGGGGGGTTTTGGGGGGTTTGGGGGACTCGAGGTGGTGCCGGTCAGGGCTGTCTCTCCATCTTCGGAGGTTTTTGGGGGCATTTGGGGAGGTTGGGAGGGATTGGAGGGATTTGGGGTGGTCTGGGAGGGTTGGGGGTCAGGGGAATTTGGGGGCTCCAACTTGTGGGGGGTTTGGGGGATTTTGGGGGATTTGCTGGGTTTGGGGGACTTCGAGGTGGCGCCGGTCGGGCGCTGTCTCTCCATCTTCGGAGTTTTGGGGTCCTTTGGGAGGTTGGGGGATTTGGGGGGATTTGGGGGGATTTGGGGTGGTCTGGAGGGCTGGGGGGTCAGGGAATTTGGGGTTCCAATTTGGGGGGGTTTTGGGGGGGTATTGGGGATTTTGGGGGTGTTTGGGGGTTTTGGGGGACTCGAGGGCAGTGCCGGTCGGGCGCTGTCTCTCCATCTTCGGAGGTTTTTGGGGGTCTTTGGGGGTCTTTGGGGGTCTGGGGTGTTCATGGATTTGGGGGTTGCCCGTGGTGATTCCTGAGAGTCCCAAAATCCCCTTTTTTTCCCTTTTTTCCCCAAAAAAGATGCTGCTGCACCTGTTCAGCGACGCCAACTACAACCTGCTGGGCTTCAACGCCAGCTGGGAGGCCTCGCTGTGCCCGGGGGGCTGCTCGGGGAGGGGGCTCTGCGACCCCCAGGGCCTCTGCCGGTGCCCCCCGGGCTGGGGGGGACCCTCCTGCGCCCACCCCCGCTGCCAGGACCACTGCAGGGCCCCCGGGGGCACCTGCAACCAGGTGAGACCCCTCCCCAAATAACACAGAGACCCCTAAAAATGACCCAGAGATCCCCGAAAATAACCCAGGGGCACCCAAAATAACCCAGAGATCCTCAAAAATAACCCAGAGACCCCAAAAAATGGGGTGGGGGGATCTGAAATTGGGGGGTGGGCACTGCCAGGAGCACTGCAGGGCCCTCAGGCACTTCTGCAGCCAGGTGAGACCCCCCCCCAAATAACCTAGGGGCACCCAGAATAACCCAGGGGCACCCAAAATAACCCAGAGACCCCCAAAAAATGGGGTGGGGGGATCTGAAATTGGGGGGTGGGCACTGCCAGGACCACTGCAGGGCCCCCGGGGGCACCTGCAACCAGGTGAGACCCCTCCCCAAAATAACCCAGAGACCCCCAAAATAACCCAGAGAGCCCTAAAAATAACCCAGAGACCCCTAAAAATGACCCAGAGACCCCCGAAAATGATCCAGAGACCCCCGAAATTGGGGGGTGGGCACTGCCAGGACCACTGCAGGGCCCCCGGGGGCACCTGCAACCAGGTGAGACCCCCCCCAAAATAACACAGAGACCCCGGAAAATAACCCAGAGAGCCCTAAAAATAACCCAGAGACCCCCAAAAATAACCCAGGGGCACCCAGAATAACCCAGGGGCACCCAAAATAACCCAGAGATCCCCAAAAAATGGGGTGGGGGGATCTGAAATTGGGGGGTGGGCACTGCCAGGACCACTGCAGGGCCCCCGGGGGCACCTGCAACCAGGTGAGACCCCCCCCCAAAATAACACAGAGACCCCCAAAATAACCCAGGGGCACCCAAAATAACCCAGAGATCCCCAAAAAATGGGGTGGGGGGATCTGAAATTGGGGGGTGGGCACTGCCAGGACCACTGCAGGGCCCCCGGGGGCACCTGCAACCAGGTGAGACCCCTCCCCAAATAACCTAGAGACCCCCAAAAGTAGAGATATGGGGAGAGGAGACCCCCAAAAATAAGAGAGATGGGGAGGGGAGACCCCCAAAATTGGGGATATGGGGAGGGGAGACCCCCAAAATTGGGGATATGGGGAGGGGACACCCCCAAAATGGGGGATATGGGGAGGGGGGACCCAAAACTGTGGATGTGGGACCCCAAGCCCCCCAAATCTGAGTCCCTGAGCCCCCCTGACCCCATTTCGAGGGTCTGTGCCCCCTCCCCCCCTCAGGAGTCGGGGGTCTCCGAGTGCCAGCCGGGTTTTTTGGGGTCCTCCTGCGACCTGGCCCTGGGGGGGACCCCAAAACCCACTGGGAGACCCCCCAAAACCCCCCAGAGCTGGATCTGAGGGACCCCCAGACCCACTGGGGGACCCCAAACCCATTGGGGGACCCCCAAAACCCCCCCATGGTGGATCTGAGGGACCCCCAGACCCACTGGGAGACCCCAAAACCCCCCCGAGCTGGAATTGAGGGACCCCCAGACCCACTGGGAGACCCCAAACCCACTGGGGGACCCCCAAAACCCCCCAGAGAGGGATCTGAGGGACCCCCAGACCCACTGGGAGACCCCAAACCCATTGGGGGACCCCCAAAACCCCCAAGGCTGGACCTGAGGGACCCCCAGACCCACTGGGAGACCCCAAAACCCCTCAGAGAGGGATCTGAGGGACCCCCAGACCCACTGGGAGACCCCAAAACCCCTCAGAGAGGGATCTGAGGGACCCCCAAACCCACTGGGAGACCCCAAAACCCCCCCGAAATGAGTCTGGGAGACCCCAAAACCCCCCATGCTGGATCTGAGGGACCCCCAGACCCACTGGGAGACCCCAAAACCCCTCAGAAATGAGTCTGGGAGACCCCCAAACTTGCAGGGCTGGATCTGAGGGACCCCCAGACCCACTGGGAGACCCCAAAACCCCCCAGAGCTGGGTCTGAGGGACCCCCAGACCCACTGGGAGACCCCAAAACCCCCCAGGGCTGGATCTGAGGGACCCCCAGACCCACTGGGAGACCCCAAACCCATTGGGGGACCCCCAAAACCCCCCCATGGTGGATCTGAGGGACCCCCAGACCCACTGGGAGACCCCAAAACCCCCCAGAGAGGGATCTGAGGGACCCCCAGACCCACTGAGAGACCCCAAAACCCCCAAGGCTGGAATTGAGGGACCCCCAGACCCACTGGGGGGACCCCAAAACCCCCCGAGAGGAGTCTGGGGGACCCCCAAAAGACCCCAAAACCCCCCCAGAAATGAGTCCTGACCCCATTTCGGGGGTCTGTGCCCCTCAGGAGTCGGGGGTCTGCGAGTGCCAGCCGGGATTTTTGGGGTCCTCCTGCGACCTGGCCCTGGGGGACAACCTGGGGGGGGGTCTCTGGTACAACGTGAGCGACCGGGACCCCCAGTTCAGCCCCCGAGCCGCGGCCGCCGGCGCCGTCCTGCCCGGGATGGGGGCCCTCTACGTCTTTGGGGGTGAGTCTGGGGGGCTTTGGAGGGTTTATTTAGGTTAAATTAGGATTTATTGGAGGATTTTTGGGTCCTGGGGGTTTAATTTGGGTTAAATTGGGATTTATTGGGTCCTGGGGGTTTAATTTGAATTAAATTAGGATTTATTGGGTCCTGGGGGATTTGGGGGATTTGATTTGGATTAAATTGGGATTTTTTGGGTCCTGGGAGGGGTTTGGGGGATTTAATTTGAATTTGATTCGGATTAAATTGGGATTTATTGGGTCCTGGGGGGGTTGGGGGGGGTTTGAGGGGATTTGAGGGCGATTTGGGGGCGCCGTCCTGCCCGGCATGGGGGCCCTCTACGTCTTTGGGGGTGAGTCTGGGGGGCTTTGGGGGCTTAATTTGGGTTAAATTGGGGTTTATTGGGGATTTTTTGGGTCCTGGGGGGTTTAATTTGAATTAATTTGGATTCAATTTGGATTAAATTGGGATTTATTGGGGATTTTTTGGGTCCTGGGGGGGTTTAATTTGAATTAAATTGGGGTTTATTGGGTCCTGGGGGTTTAATTTGGATTAAATTGGGGTTTATTGGGTCCTAGGGGGGTCTGGGGGGTTTAATTTGGATCAAATTGGGATTTATTGGGGATTTTTGGGTCCTGAGGGGCTTTAATTTGGATTAAATTGGGATTTATTGGGGTTTATTGGGTCCTGGGGGTTTAATTTGAATTAAATTGGGATTTATTGGGGATTTTTGGGTCCTGGGGGGAGTCTGGGGGGATTTGGGGAGCTAATTTGGGGGGTTAATTTGGATTAACTTGAATTTAATTTGGATTAAATTGGGATTTATTGGGGATTTTTTGGGTCCTGGGGGGGTTTAATTTGAATTAAATTGGGGTTTATTGGGTCCTGGGGGGTTTAATTTGGATTAAATTGGGGTTTATTGGGTCCTGGGGGGTCTGGGGGTTTAATTTGGATCAAATTGGGATTTATTGGGGATTTTTGGGTCCTGGGGGCTTTAATTTGGATTAAATTGGGATTTGTGGGGGTTTATTGGGTCCTGGGGTTTAATTTGAATTAAATTGGGATTTATTGGGGATTTTTGGGTCCTGGGGTCTGGGGGGATTTGGGGGACAATTTGGGAGGTTAATTTGGATTAGCTTGAATTTAATTTGGATTAAATTGGGATTTATTGGGGATTTTGGGTCCTGAGGGTTTGGGGGGTTTGGGGGTTTAATTTGGATTAAATTGGGATTTTTGGGATTTTTGGGTCCTAGGGAGGGTTTGAGGGGTTTGGGGGTTTGGGGATTTGGGGGGGATTTGGGGCGCCGTCCTGCCGGCATGGGAGCCTCTCGTCTTTGGGAAGTGAGTCTGGGGGCTTAATTTGGGTTAAATTGGGGTTTTTGGGGATTTTTTGGGTCCTGGGGGGGGATTTGGGGGGTTTAATTTGGGTCAAATTGGGATTTATTGGGTCCTGGGTGGGCGGATTGGGGGTTAATTTGAATTAAATTGGATTTAATTTGAATTAAATTGGGATTTATTAGGGATTTTTGGGTCCTGGGAGTTTAATTTGGATTAAATTGGGATTTATTGGGGATTTTTTGGGTCCTGGGGGGTTTAATTTGAATCAATTTGGATTTAATTTGGATTAAATTGGGATTTATTGGGGATTTTTGGGTCCTGGGGGGTTTGGGGATTTGGGGCGATTGGGGGTTTAATTTGAATTAATTTGGATTAAATTTGGATTAAATTGGGATTTATTGGGATTTTTGGGTCCTGGGGTGGTTTGGGGGTTAATTTGGATTAACTTGAATTTAATTTGGATTAAATTGGGATTTATTGGGGATTTTTGGGTCCTGGGGGTGGTTTGGGGATTAATTTGGATTAACTTGGATTTAATTTGGATTAAATTGGGATTTATTGGGGATTTTGGGTCCTGGGGGAATTTGGGGAGGGTTTGAGGGGTTTGGGGTGGATTTGGGGGATTTGAGGGGGATTTGGGGCACCGTCCTGACCGGCATGGGGGCCTCTACGTCTTTGGGGGTGAGTCTGGGGGCTTTGGGGGTTAATTTGGGTTAAATTGGGATTTATTGGGTCCTGGGGGTTTAATTTGAATTAAATTGGGATTTATTGGGGATTTTGGGTCCTGGGGGTTTAATTTGAATTAAATTGGGATTTATTGGGGATTTTGGGTCCTGGGAGTTTAATTTGAGATTAAATTGGGATTTATTGGGGATTTTGGCTCCTGGGGGTTTAATTTGAATTAATTTGGATTTAATTTGGATTAAATTGGGATTTATTGGGTCCTGGGGGTTGGGGGATTTGGGAGTTTGGGGGGATTTGAGGGGATTTGGGGCACCGTCTGCACTGGCACGGGGCTCTACGTCTTTGGGGGTGAGTCTGGGGGCTTCGGGGCTTAATTTGGGTTAAATTGGGGTTAATTTGGATTAAATTGGGATTTATTAGGGATTTTGGGTCCTGGGGGTTTAATTTGGATTAAATTGGGATTTATTGGGGATTTTGGGTCCTGGGGGAGTTTGGGGAGTTTGGGAGGGATTTGGGGGGTTTAATTTGGATTAAATTGGGGTTTATTGGGGATTTTTGGGTCGTGTGGAGTTTAATTTGAATTAATTTGGATTTAATTTGGATTAGATTGGGATTTATTGGGTCCTGGGGGGGTTGGGGGATTTGGGAGGTTTGGGGGATTTAGGGGGATTTGGGGCGCCGGTCCTGCCCGGCACGGGGCCCTCTACGTCTTTGGGGGTGAGTCTGGGGCTTCATTTGGGTTAAATTGGGTTTAATTTGGGTTAAATTGGGATTTTTGGGTCCTGGGGAGGGGTTGGGGGATTTGGGGGGTTTGGGGGGATTTGGGGGACTTGTGGGCGCCGTCCTGCCCGGCATGGGGGCCCTCTACGTCTTTGGGGGTGAGTCTGGGGGCTTCATTTGGGTTAAATTGGGGTTTATTGGGGATTTTTTGGGTCCTGGGGGGGGTCTTGGGGGTTCAATTTGGATTAAATTGGGATTTATTGGGTCCTGGGGGCGGTTGGGGGGTTTAATTTGAACTAATTTGGATTTAATTTGAATTAAATTGGGATTTATTGGGGTTTTGGGTCCTGGGGGTTTAATTTGGATTAAATTGGGATTTATTGGGGATTTTTTGGGTCCTGGGGGTTTAATTTGAATTAATTTGGATTTAATTTGGATTAAATTGGGATTTATTGGGTCCTGGGGGTTGGGGGATTTGGGGGGTTTGGGGGATTTGGGGGGGATTTGGGCGCCGGTCCTGCCCGGCATAGGGGCCCTCTACGTCTTTGGGGGTGAGTCTGGAGGCTTCATTTGGGTCAAATTGGGGTTTATTGGGGGTTTATTGGGTCCTGGGAGGTTTAATTTGGATTAAATTGGGGTTTATTGGGTCCTGGAGGGGTTTGGGGGTTTAATTTGGATTAAATTGGGATTTATTGGGGATTTTGGGTCCTGGGGGGTCTTGGGGGTTCAATTTGGATTAAATTGGGATTTATTGGGGTTTTTGGGTCCTGGGGGGTTGGGGGATTTGGAGGAGTTTGGGGGGGATTTGGGGGATTTGGGGGTTTAATTTGGATTAAATTGGGATTTATTGGGGATTTTGGGTCCTGGGGGATTTGAGGGGTTTGGGGGAATTGAAGGGTTTAGGGGGATTTGGGGGATTTGAGGGGATTTGGGGGTCTCTGGGGATTTGGGGGTCTCTGCTGGGTCTGGGGTCTGGGGTCTCAGGGGATTTGGGGGTCTCAGGGGGTCTCTGGGGGTCTTTGACCCTTTTTTGCTCCTCCTTTTTGGGCTGGACCTGAACCAGGCCCTGGGAAGATCTTTGGGGGTTTGGGGGGTCTCTGGGGGATTTGAGGGTCTCTGGGGGATTTGGAGGTCTCTGCTGGGTCTGGGGGTCTGGGGTCTCAGGGGGTTTGGGGGGTCTCAGGGGGTCTCAGGGGGTCTTGGACCCTTTTGCCCCTTTAGGGCTGGACCTGAACCAGGCCCTGGGAGACCTCGTGGTCTACAACTTCAGCACCAACCGCTGGAGCCGCATCTTGGGGACCCCCAGCCCGGTGAGAGACCCCCAAAACCCCCAAAATCACCCCAAAATCACCCCCAAATCACCCCTGAGACCCCCAACCCTCTGAGACCCCCAAATCCTCCCCAAATCCCCCTAAAACCACCCCCAACTTCAGCACCAACCGCTGGAGCCGCATCTTGGGGACCCCAGCCCGGTGAGAGACCCCCAAAACCCCCCAAAATCACCCCAAATCCCCCAAATCACCCCCAAAATCACCTCAAAATCACCTCAAAATCACCCAAAATCACTCTCAAAATCACCCTAAAATCTACTCCAAAATCACCCTAAAATCACCCCAAAATCACCCCTCAAAATCACCTCAAAATCACCCCAAATCACCCCAAAATCACCCCCAAATCACTCCCCAAAATCAACTCAAATCCCCCAAAATCAATCCCCAAAATCACCCCAAAATCAACCCTAAAATCACCCCCAAAACCCCCCAAAATCCCCCAAATCCCCTAAAATCCCCCAAATCCCCCAAAATCACCCCAAAACCCCCTAAAATACCCCCAAATCCCCCAAAATCAACCCCCAAACCCCCAAAATCACCCTCAAATCCCCCAAAACCCCCAAAATCACTCCCAAAATCACCCCAAATCCCCTGAGACCCCCAACCCTCTGAGACCCCAAATCCTCCCCAAACCCCCTAAAACCACCCCCAACTTCAGCCCCAACCGCTGGAGCCGCATCTTAGGCACCCCCAGCCCGGTGAGAGACCCCCAAACCCCCAAAATCACCCCAAAATCACCTCCAAAATCACCCTGAGACCCCCAACCCTCTGAGACCCCCAAATCCTCCCCAAACCCCCTAAAGCCACCCCCAACTTCAGCACCAACCGCTGGAGCCGCATCCTGGGGACCCCCAGCCCGGTGAAGACTCCCCAAAACCCCCAAAATCACCCCCAAAATCACCCCAAAATCACCTCAAAATCCCCTAAAATCCCTCCTAAAATCCCCCAAATCCCTTCAAACCTTCCCAAATCCCCCAAAATCCCCCAAAACCCCCCAAATCCCCTCATAACCCTCTCATAACCCCCCAATCTTTGATGTCCCCCCAAATCCCCTCAAACCCCCTCAAACCCTCATAACCCCCAAATCTCCCTAAATTCCCTCAAAGCCCCATAACCCCCAATTTTAATCCCCCAATTTTAATTCCCCCAAATCCCCTCAAACCCCCCAATTTTTAATTAACCCCCAATTTTCCCCCAGGCCCCGTCACCCCAATAACCCCCAAATCTCCCTAACCCCCAAACCCCTCAAACCCCTCAAATCCACCCAAATCCCCAGACCCTCCCATGACCCCCCAATTTAATCCCCCAATTTTAATTACTTTCCAAATTTTCCCCAGGCCCCCCGTCACTCCCCAATAACCCCCAAATCCCTCTAACCTCCCAAACCCCTCAAACCCCTCAAATCCACCCAAATCTCCTCAAACCCTCCATAACCCCCCAATTTTAATTTCCCTAACCCCTAATTTTTAATTAACTTCCAAATTTCCCCCAGGCCCCCCGTCACTCGCACTCTGCCGTGGCCTGGGGGACACCCTAGTGGTCTTCGGGGAGCTGCCCGGGGGCCCTCTACCAACGACCTGTGGGGCTACGACCCCACGGGGGGCTGGAGGAGCTGCACCCCTCGGGGGAAGGGCCAGAGACCCCCCAAAGGGAACCCCCGGGGCTCGCAGCCCACGCCGCTGCCCTGGTCGGGGACTGGCTCTACGTCTTCGGAGGTTTGGGGGATTTTGGGGGTTTGGGGGTTTGGGGGCTTGAGTGGTCGTAGGAGGTTGGGGGCTCGTGGAATTTGGGGGTTTGAGGGGTTCCGATTTGGGGGATTTTGGGGGTTTGGGGGTTTTTGGGGTTTTGGGGGCTCAAGGCGGCACCGGTCAGGGACTGGCTCTACATCTTCGGAGGTTTGGGGGATTTTGGGGGTTTGAGGGCTTGGGGGCTTGGGTGGTCGTGGGGTTGGAGGAATTTGGGGGGTTGGAGGAATTTGGGGATTCTGATTTGGGGGTTTTGGGGTTTTTGGGGTTTTTGGGGTTTTGAGGGGCTCGAGGCGGTGCGGTCGGGGACTGGCTCTACATCTTCGGAGGTTTGGGGGATTTTGGAGGATTTTGGGGATTTTGGGGGCTTGGGGGTCTGGGATTTGGGGGTCAGGGAATTTGAGGGGTTCAGATTTGGGGGATTTAGGGGATTTTGGGGGGGTTTGGGGGTTTTGGGGGTCTCGAAGGCAGCGCGGTCAGGGACTGGCTCTACATCTTCGGAGGTTTGGGGGGATTTTGGGGGCGTTGGGAGGTTTTGGGAGGGTCTGTGATGTTTTGGGGGGTCCTGGGTGTTCCCTGATGCTCTGGGGGGGTCTCTGGAGGTTTTGGGCATCCTGGGGGGTCTCAGGGGGTCCCTAAATTGGGGTTCCCCCCCCAGGGCGCCGCTCTGACGACGTCTTCTCCTCGGAGCTGGGGGGGGTCTGGGGGGTCCTGGGTGGTCTCTGGGGGTCTGTGATGATTGGGGGGGGTCTCTGATGATTGGGGGGGTCCCAGGGGGTCCCTAAATTGGAGATTTCCCCCCCCAGGGCGCCGCTCTGACGACGTCTTCTCCTCGGAGCTGGGGGGGTCTCTGATGCTCTGGGGGGGTCTGGGATGATTTGGGTGATCCAGGGGGTCTCTGGGGGTCTCTGATGATCTGAGAGGTTTTTGGGGGTCTCTGGGGGTCCCTAATTTGGGATTTCCCCCCCCAGGGCGCCGCTCTGACGGCGTCTTCTCCTCGGAGCTGGGGGGGTCTCTGATGCTCTGGGAGGCTCTGGGGGGTCTCTGGGGGTCTGTGATGATTGGGGGGTCTCTGGGGTCTGTGATGATTTGGGGGGTCTCTAGGGGTCCCTAAATTTGGAATCCCCCAGGGCGCCGCTCTGACGGCGTCTTCTCCTCAGAGCTGGGGGGGTCTGGGGGGTCTCTGATGCTCAGGGGTCTCTGGGGGCTGTGATGATTGGGGGTGGTCTCTGGGGTCTCTGATGATTGGGGGTCTCTGGGGTCCCTAAATTTGGGATTTCCCCCAGGTCGCCGCTCTGACGACGTCTTCTCCTCGGAGCTGTTCCGGTTCCGCTGTCCCGGCCCGGGGGTCCGGGGGTTTCTGGGAGGGGTCTCCCTGTGGGAGAGGGTGGAGGTTTGGGGAAACCCCCAGGCTGCCAGGCACTCCATGATCTTCCACCCCCTCCCGGACCCTGCTGGTCTACGGGGCACCGGCCCTCAACTGCCAGGTAAGGGGGTTTGGGGGGTTTGGGGGGTTTGGGGGGTTTAAAGGGGATTTGGGGAGTTTGGAGGGTTTAAAGGGATTTGGGGGGTTTAAAGGGGATTTGGGGGGATTTGGGGGTTTAAAGGGGATTTGGGAGGGATTTGGGGGATTTGGAGGGGATATGGGGGAATTGGGCAGATTTGGGGAGGTTTGGGGGATTTAGGGGGTTTAAAGGGGATTTGGGGGTTTGGGAGGGTTTAAAGGGGATTTGGGGGCGTTGAGGAAGATTTGGGGGAGGTTTGGGGGGATTTGGGAGGAGTTAGGGGATTTCAGAGGGATTTGAGGGGTTATGGGGGGATTTGGGGGTTCATGGGGGATTTTGGGGGTTTATGGGGGATTTCGGGGTTTAAAGGGCATTTGGGGGGTTTGGGGGATTTGGGGGGTTTAAAGGGGATTTGGGGGGGTTTGGAGGGGATTTGGGGGGATTTGGGGGGTTGGGGGGGTTTAAAGGGATTTGGGGGTTATGGGGGTGTTCCACCCCTCCCGGACCCTGCTGGTCTACTGGGGGCACCGGCCCTCAACTGCCAGGTAGGGGGATTGGGGGGGTTTGGGGGGCTTGGGGGGTTTGGGGGTTGGAGGGAGCTGAGAGGGTTTGAGGGGATTTGGGGGGTTTGGGGGATTTGGGGGGGTTGGGGGAATTTGGGGGGATTTAGGGGGGGATTTGAGGGGACTTGGGGGGTTATGGGGGGTTTGAGGGGGTTTGGGGGTTATGGGGGGATTTGAGGGGATTTGGGGGATTTGAGGAGGATTTTGGGGAGTTATGGGAGTTTGGGAGGGATTTGAGGGGATTTGGGGGGATTTGAGGGGTCCTGAAGAGGTTTTGGGGGGAGTTATGGGAACGTGTGGGGGTTTGGGGAGGTTTGGGGGTCCTGAATAGGTTTGGGGGATTTGGGGAGGTTGGAGGGGATTTGGGGGATTTGGGGGGTCTGGGGGTTTTGGGGGTCTGGGGGTATTTTGGGGGGTCTCTGGGTGGTCTCAGAGCCCCCAATTCCAGGTTCAGTGTCCGGTGAACTCCACCGACCTGGGCGGGGTCTGGGGGGTCTGGGGGGGTCCTGGGGGGTCTCTGTGAGCTCTGGGTATTTTAGGGGGTCTCTGGGGGTCTGTGGGTATTTGGGGGTCTCTGGTGGTCTCAGAGCCCCCAATTGCAGGTTCAGTGTCGGGGTGAACTCCACCGACCTGGGGCGGGTCTGGGGGTGTTTTGGGGGGTCTGGGGGTGTTTTGGGGGTCTGTGGGTATTTTGGGGGGTCTCTGGGTGGTCTCAGAGCCCCCCAATTTCAGGTTCAGTGTCGGGTGAACTCCACCGACCTGGGCAGGGTCTGGGGGGTCTGGGGGTTTTGGGAGGTCCTGGGGTCTGTAATTTTTGGGGGGATCTGTGGGGGTCTCTGGGGGTCTGGGGGTGTTTTGGGGGTCTCTGGGTGGTCTCAGAGCCCCCAATTTCAGGTTCAGTGTCCGGGTGAACTCCACCGACCTGGGCAGGGTCTGGGGGTTTTGGGGGGTTTTGGGGGGTCCTGGGGGTCTCTGTGAGCTCTGGGTATTTTGGGGGATCCGTGGGGGTCTCTGAGGGTCTGTGGGTATTTTGGGGGGTCTCTGGGTGGTCTCAGAGCCCCCAATTGCAGGTTCAGTGTCTGGGTGAACTCCACCGACCTGGGCGGGGTCTGGGGGGTTTGGGGGTCCTGGGGGTCTGTAGGTTTTTGGGGGATCCGTGGGGGTCTCTGGGGGTCTCTGGGTATTTGGGGGTCTCTGGGTGAGTCTCAGGGCCCCCAATTTCAGGTTCAGTGTCCGGGTGAACTCCACCGACCTGGGCGGGGTCTGGGGGGTCTGGGGGGGTTTGGGGGTCCTGGGGGTCTCTTTGAACTCTGAGGATCCAGAGGGGTCTGTAGATGTTTTGGGGGGTCTGGGGATGTTTTGGGGGTCTCTGGGTGGTCTCAGAGCCCCCAATTTCAGGTTCAGTGTCCGGTGTGTTCTCCACCGACCTGGGCTGGGTCTGGGGGTTCTAGGGGGTTTTGGGGGTCCTGGGAGGTCTCTGTGAGCTCTGGGTATTTTGAGGGGTCTCTGGGGGTCTGGGGATGTTTTGGGGGTCTCTGGGTGGTCTCAGAGCCCCCAATTGCAGGTTCAGTGTCCGTGTGAACTCCACCGACCTGGGCAGGGTCTGGGGGTCTGGGGGGGTCCTGGGGGGTCTCTGTGAGCTCTGGGTATTTTGGGGGATCCGTGGGGGTCTCTGGGGGTCTGTGGGTGTTTTGGGGGTCTCTGGTGAGTCTCAGAGCCCCTTTTCGCAGGTTCAGTGTCCGTGTAGAACTCCACCGACCTGGGCAGGGTCTGGGGTTTTGGGGGGTTTTGGGGGTCCTGGGGTCTGTAATTTTTTGGGATCTGTGGGGGTCTGTGGGTATTTTGGGGGTCTCTGGGTGGTCTCAGAGGCCCCAGTGCGAGATTCAGTGTCGGGTGAACTCCACCGACCTGGGCAGGGTCTGGGGGGAGTTTTGGGGGGTTTTGGGAGGTCCTGGGGTCTGTAGTTTTTTGGGGATCTGTAGGGGTCTCTAGGGGGTTTGGGGATGTTTTGGGGGTCTCTGGGTGGTCTCAGAGGCCCCCTTGCAGGATTCAGTGTCCGGGTGAACTCGACCGACGCTTTCCACGTGGATCGGCACCACTGGAGCCCCCTGAGGGCCGGGGGGACAGAGGGCCCAGGGACCCCGGGAAGGGCCTTCCACAGTGCCAGCCTCATTGGGGACTACATGGTGGTCTATGGTGAGACCCCCAAATCCTACAGACCCCCCAAATCCTACAGACCCCTAAAACCCCCCAAAATCCCTGAAACCCCAAACCCCATAGGGACCCCAAACCCCCAGGGACCCCCAGGCCTTTCACAGTGCCAGCCTCATTGGAGACTACATGGTGGTCTATGGTGAGACCCCAAATCCTACAGACCCCCAAAACCTTCCTGAACCCCTAAAACCCCCAGGGACCCCCAAACCCCATAGGGACCCCCAAGCCCCGGGCCTTTCACAGTGCCAGCCTCATCAGGGAATACATGGTGGTCTATGGTGAGACCCCAAATCCTACAGACCCCCTGAACCCCCCAAAATCCCTGAAACCCCCAAATCCCATAGGGACCCCAAAGCCCCGGGCCTTCCACAGCGCCCCCTCATCGGGGACTACATGGTGGTCTATGGTGAGACCCCTGAGACCCCCAAATCCTACAGACCCCTAAAATCCCCTGAACCCTCCAAAAATCCCCTGAAACCCCAAACCCATAGGGACCCCAAAACCCCAGGGACCCCCGGGCCTTTCACAGTGCCCCCTCATCGGGGAATACAGGGGGTCTATGGGGAGACCCCCAAATCCTACAGACCCCCTAAAACCCCCAAATTCCCTGAACCCCCAAAATCCCTGAAACCCCAGAGACCCCAAAACCCCCAAGGACCCCCGGGCCTTTCACAGTGCCAGCCTCATTGGGGGACTACAGGGGGTCTATGGTGAGACCCCCAAATCCTACAGACCCCCCAAATCCCTGAACCCCCAGGGACCCCCAAAATCCCTGAAACCCCAGAGACCCCAAAACCCCCAAACCCCCGGGCCTTTCACAGTGCCCCCTCATCGGGGAGTACAGGGGGTCTATGAGAGACCCCTGAGACCCCCAAATCCTACAGACCCCTAAATCCCTAGAACCCCCAAAACCCTCAATCCCACAGGGATCCCCAAATCCCATAGGGACAAACAGGGACCCCAAAGCCCCCGGGCCTTCCACAGTGCCCCCTCATCGGGGAATACAGGGGGGTCTATGGGGAGACCCCTGAGACCCCCAAATCCCCTGAACCCCCAGGGACCCCCAACCCACAGGGAACCCCAAAATCCCACAGGGACCCCCAAACCCCCGGGCCTTTCACAGTGCCCCCTCATCGGGAAATACAGGGGGTCTATGGGAGACCCCCAAATCCTACAGACCCTCTAAAATCCCCCAGAATCCCTGAACCCCCAAAATCCCTGAAACCCCAGAGACCCCAAAACCCCCGGGCCTTCCACAGTGCCAGCCTCATCAGGGGATACAGGGGGTCTATGGGGAGACCCCTGAGACCCCCAAATCCCCTGAACCCCCAGGGACCCCCAACCCCATAGGGAACCCCAAATCCCATAGGGACAAACAGGGACCCCCAAAGCCCCCCCCGGGCCTTTCACAGTGCCCCCCTCATCGGGGAATACAGGGGGTCTATGGGGAGACCCCCAAATCCTACAGACCCCCAAATCCCACAGACCCCCAAATCCCCCAAAATCCCTGAAACCCCAGAGACCCCAAAACCCCCAGGGACCCCCGGGCCTTCCACAGTGCCCCCTCATCGGGGAATACAGGGGGTCTATGGTGAGACCCCAAATCCTACAGACCCCCAAATCCCTAGAACCCCCAGGGACCCCCAAAATCCCTGAAACCCCAAATTTATAGGGACCCCCAAACCCCCGGGCCTTCCACAGTGCCAGCCTCATCGGGGACTACATGGTGGTCTATGGTGAGACCCCTGAGACCCCCAAATCCTACAGACCCCTGAACCCCCAAAATCCCTGAAACCCCAAAATCCCTGAAACCCCAGAGACCCCCAAAGACCCCCAGGGACCCCCGGGCCTTCCACAGTGCCCCCTCATCAGGGGAATACAGGGGGTCTATGGAGAGACCCCCAAATCCTACAGACCCCTGAACCCCCAGGGACCCCCAAAATCCCTGAAACCCCAGAGACCCCCAAAACCCCCAGGGACCCCCGGGCCTTCCACAGTGCCAGCCTCATTGGAGACTACATGGTGGTCTATGGTGAGACCCCCAAAATCCCCAAATCCCTGAACCCCCAGGGACCCCCAAAATCCCTGAAACCCCCAACCCCATAGGGACAAACAGGGACCCCAAAACCCCCAGGGACCCCCGGGCCTTCCACAGTGCCCCCTCATTTGGGGAATACAGGGTGGTCTATGGGGAGACCCCCAAATCCTACAGACCCCCCAAATCCCCTGAACCCCAAGGACCCCCAAAATCCCCTGAAACCCCCAAATTCATAGGGACCCCAAAACCCTCCTGAACCCCCTCCCCAAATTTGGGTGCGAGAGGGTGGTGAAATTGCTCCTTTTGGCCCCAATTTGGGGTCCTTTTGTCCCCCAAACCCCCAAAACCCCCAAATCCCCCAAATTGGGGCTGTGGCCTCTCCAGGGTGGTCCCAGCCCCCTAAATTTTCAGGGACCCCCGAGCCCCCTCCCCAAATTCCACCAATAAGGGAGGGGTTAAAGAACTCCTTTTGCCCCCAAATTTGAGGTGTAACCCCTAAACCCCTTAAACCCCCAAATTGGGGCTGCAGCCCCTCGGGGAGTGATCCCACCCCAAATTTTGGGGTGACCCCCTGAGCCCCCTCCCCAAATTCCACCAATAAGGGAAGGGTTAGGGACTCCCCTACCCCAAATTTGAGGTGTAACTCCCTAAACCCCCTCAAAATCCTCTAACCCCCAAATTGGGGCTGTGGCCTCTCAGGGGTCCACCCCCAGATTTTTGGGGACCCCTGAGCCCCTTCCCCAAATTTGGGTGTGAGGAGGTGGTGAAATTGCTCCCTTTGCCCTCAATTTGGAGGTCCTTTTGTCCCCCAAACCCCCAAACCCCCAAATCCCCCAAACTGGGGCTGTGGCCTCTCAGGGGGTCCCAGCCCCCCCAAATTTTGGGGGTGACACCCCCTGAGCCCCCTCCCCAAATTTGGGTGTGAGGGGGATGGTGAAATTGCTCCCTTTGCCCTCAATTTGGGGTCCTTTTGTCCCCCCAAACCTCCCCAAACCCCCCAAATCCCCTAAATTGGGGCTGTGGCCTCTCCAGGGTGGTCCCAGCCCCTCCAAATTCTTGGGGACCCCCCTGAGCCCCCTCCCCAAATTCCACCAATAAGGGATGGGTTAAAGAACTCCTTTTACCCCCAAATTTGAGGTGCAACCACCCCTAAACCCCCTCAAAACCCCCCCAAACCCCCCCAAATTGGGGCTGTGGCCTCTCTAGGGTGGTCTCAGCCCCCCCAAATTTTTTGGGGACCCCCCTGACCCCCCTTTCTCCCCAAATTTGGGGGTCAGGGGGCAATGTGCACACCCACTACCACGAGGAGTCCCCCTGAGAAACCACCCCCCAATAAATTTGGGGTCCCTTTTTCTCCCAAAATCCCCCCAAATTGGGGCTGTGGCCTCTCCAGGGGGGTCCCAGCCCCCCCAAATTTTGGAGGTGACCCCCCCTGAGCCCCCTCCCCAAATTCCTTCCTGGGGGGGATGTTAAAGGACTCGCTAAGATCCTAAATTTGAGGTGTAGCCCCTAAACCCCCTCAAACCCCCCCAAAATCCCCCCAAATTGGGGCTGTGGCCTCTCTAGGGGGGGTCCCAGCCCCCCCAGATTTTTTGGGGACCCCCCCTGACCAAATTTTGGGGGTCAGGGAGCAATGTGCACACCCACTACCACGAGGAGTCCCCCTGAGACCCCCAATTTGAGGTGTAAGGCCCCCCAAAATCCCCCCAAATTGGGGCTGTGGCCTCTCCAGGGAGTCCCACCCCAAATGTTTTGGGGACCCCCCCTGAGCCCCCTCCCCAAATTCCTTCCTGGGGGGGATGTTAAAGGACTCGCTAAGATCCCAAATTTGAGGTGTAGCCCCCCCTAAACCCCCTCAAAACCCCCTCAAAACCCCCCAAATTGGGGCTGCAGCCCCTCGGGGGGTGGTCCCAGCCCCCCCAAATTTTTTGGGGACCCCCCCTGACCAAATTTTGGGGGTCAGGGGGCAATGTGCACACCCACTACCACGAGGAGAAGTGCTACGAGGAGGGGCTGCACTTTTACCACCTGCGCTGCCACCGCTGGGTGAGACCCCAGCCCCTCACCCCGGCACCAGGTACCTCAGCTGGGGGATTTGGGGGGCTTTGGGGGGGCTTTGGGGTCTCCTGAGGGGATCTGGGGGGTCCTGAGGGGGTTTAGGGGGTCCTGGGAGGAGTTTGAGGGGGAGTTTTGGGGGTTTGAGGGGTCCTGGGAGGAGTTTTGGGGGATTTGAGAGTAATTTGAGGGGTCCTGGGTGGGGTTAGGGGGATTTGGGGGTCCTGGGGTGTTTTGGGGGTCCTGGGGTGGGGTTTGGGGGTGTTTTGGGGGTCCCTGAGGGGGTTTAGGGGGTCCTGATGGGGATTTGGGGGGTCCTGGGGAGGAGTTTGAGGGGGAGTTTTGGGGGTTTGGAGGGAATTTGGGGGGATTTGAGGTGGAGTTTGGGGGTCCTGGATGGGTTTTGGGGGTCCTGGGGTGTTTGGGGGTCCTGGGGGTCTCAAGGAGGGTTTAGGGGTCCTGGGGTGGGGTTTGGGGATGCTGGGGTGGGGTTTGGGGTGTTTTGGGGTCCTGAGGGGGTTTAGGGGTCCTGAGGGGATTTGGGGTCCTGGGAGGAGTTTGAGGGGAGTTTTGGGGGTTTGAGGGAATTTGAGGGGTCCTGGGTGGGGTTAGGGAATTTTGGGGGGTCCTGGGAAGGTTTAGGGGGTCCTGGAGGGGTTTGAGGGGGTTGGGGGTCCTGAGGGGTTTGGGGGGTCTCAGGGGGTTTTGGGGGTCCCAGGGGGTTCTTGCGGTCTCAGGGGTTTTAGGACCCCAATTAACAAAACCCCAATTTCAGGTCCTAGCGGGAGGGGGTCCCAGGGAGTCGGTACTCACACGTGACTTTGGGGGTCTCGGGGTTTGGGGGTCTCGGGGTTAATTTGGGGGTCCCAGGGTGGGTTTGGGGTCTCAGGGGTGGGTTTGGGGGTCTCGGGAGTTAATTTGGGGGTCTCGGGGTTAATTTGGGGGGTTTTGGGGTCTCAGGGGCTTTTGGGACCCCAATTAACCCAAATCCCCAATTTCAGGTCCTGGTGGGGAGGGGTCCCGGAGGTCGATACTCATACGTGGCTTTGGGGGTCTCGGAGGTTAATTTGGGGTCTCAGGGTTAATTTGGGGGTCTTAGGGTTAATTTGGGGGTCTCAGGGTGGGTTTGGGGGTCCCAGGGGCGTTTGGGGTCTCAGGGGGTTTGGGACCCCAATTAACCAAACCCCCAATTTCAGGTCCTGGCGGGGAGGGTCCCCGGGAGTCGATACTCGCACGTGTCGGGGTGCTCAGGGGGGTTTTGGGGAGGTTTTGGGGGGGTTTGGGGGGTTTGGGGGTTTGGGACCACCCAGTTAACCTAAACCCCCAATTTCCAGGTGCTGGCGGGGAGGGGTCCCCGGGGGGGGGTCGATACTCGCACCTGGGTTTGGGGGTCTCGGGGTTAATTTGGGGGTCCCAGGGTGGGTTTTGGGGGTCCCAGGGTGGGTTTTGGGGTCTCAGGGTTAATTTGGGGTCTCAGGGTGGGTTTTGGGGGGTTTTGGGGGGCTTTGGGACCCCCAAGTGCCAAAATCCCCAATTTCAGGTCCTGGTGGGGAGGGGTCCCCGGGGGAGTCGATTACTCACACGTGGGTTTGGGGGTCTTGGGGGTTAATTTGGGAGTCTCAGGGTTAATTTGGGGGTCTCAGGGTGGGTTTGGGGGGTTTTGGGGTCTCAGGGGTTTGGGACCCCCAGTTAACAAAACCCCCAAATTTCAGGTCCTGGTGGGGAGGGGGTCCCGGGAGTCGATACTCGCACGTGGCTTTGGGGGTCTCAGGGTGGGTTTTGGGGTCACAGGGTGGGTTTTGGGGTCTCAGGGGGTTTTGGGACCCCCCAATTAACCCCAAACCCCCCCAATTTCAGGTCCTGGTGGGGAGGGGTCCCCGGGGGGGAGTCGTTACTCACACATGTTGGGGGTGCTCAGGGTGGGTTTTGGGGGGTTTGGGGTTTTGGGACCCCCAGTGAACCAGAGCCCCCAATTTCAGGTGCTGGTGGGAGGGGTCCCCGGGGGTCGATACTCGCACGTGTCGGGGTGCTCAGGGGGTTTTGAGGGGTTTTGGGGGGTTTTTGGGGGGTTTTGGGGTCTCAGGGGGGCTTTGGGACCCCCCAATTAACCCAAAATCCCCCAATTTCAGGTCCTGGTGGGGAGGGGTCCCCGGGGGGGGGTCGATACTCGCACGTGTCGGGGGTGCTGAGCGGGAACGTCCTGGTGGTGGCCGGGGGGTTCAGCGGGACCCCCAGGGGGGACCTGAGAGCCTACAAAGTGCCCCCCTTCGTCTTCCAGGGGCCCGCCCAGAACGTGAGTCACCAATCAGCCCCCTAAATTACCCCAAAACTGCCCCAAAATCACCCAAAAACTGCCCCAAAATCACCCAAAAACTGCCCCAAAATCGCCCAAAAAATGCTCAAAAATCAACCCAAAACTGCCCCCAAAATCGCCCAAAAAATACCCCAAAATCACCCAAAAAATGCCCCCAAATCGCCCAAAAAATGCTCAAAAATCAGCCAAAAAATGCCCCCAAAATCGCCCAAAAAATGCTCAAAATTGTGTCAAAAATTACCCCAAAATCAGCCCCAAAAACGGCCCCCAAAATCACCCAAAAAATGCCTCAAAAATCAGCCCCAAAACTGCCCCCAAAATCACCCAAAAACTGCCCCAAAATCACCCAAAAAATGCTCAAAAATCAGCCCAAAAATGCCCCCAAAATCGCCCAAAAAATGCTCAAAAATCAGCCAAAAACTGCTCAAAATTATGTCAAACACTACCCCAAAATGAGCCCCAAAAACGGCCCCCAGAATCACCCAAAAACTGATCAAAAATCACTCCAAACAACCCAAAAGACCCCAAAACCAACCCAAAAACTTCTCAAAAGTAGCCCAAAAATGCCTCAAAAGTAGCCCCCAAAAAACAACTTCAGGGGGACCCCCAGGGGGGACCTGAGAGCCTACAAAGTGCCCCCCTTCATCTTCCAGGGGCCCGCCCAGAACGTGAGTCACCAATCAGCCCCCAAAAATCACCCTAAATCACCCCAAAACTGCCCCAAAATCGCCCAAAAAATGCTCAAAAATCGGCCCAAAAATGCTCAAAAATCAGCCCAAAAAAATGCTCAAAAATCAGCCAAAAAATGATCAAAAATCAGCCCAAAGCTGCCCCCAAAATCGCCCAAAAACTGTCCCCAAAATCACCCAAAAAATGCTCAAAATTATGTCAAAAACTGCCCCCAAAATCACCCAAAAAATGCTCAAAAATCAGCCCCAAACTGCCCCCAAAATCACCCAAAAACTACCCCAAAATCACCAAAAAAAATGATCAAAAATCAGCCCCAAAGCTGCCCCCAAAATCAGCCCCCCAAAAATGCTCAAAATTGTGTGAAAAACTGCCCCAAAATCAGCCCCCAGAAATCACCCTAAATTACACAAAACCTGCCCCAAAATCACCCCAAAAATGCTCAAAAATTAGCCCAAAACTGCACCCAAAATCACCCAAAAACTGCCCCAAAATCACCCAAAAAATGTTCAAAAATCAGCCCCAAAACTGCCCCCAAAACTTACCCAAAATCAGCCCCAAAACAGCCCCAAAATCAACCCCAAAAATAACCCAAAAAACACCCCCCAAAATCCCCCAAACCCTCCCAAATCCCCCCCAAATCCCCTTCCTGGGGGGTTCCCCAAATTTTGGGGTCCCCCCCTGAGATTTTAGGGTCCCCCTGACGTTTTGGGGTCCCCCAAACCCCCAAATCCCCCAAAATCCCCAAATCCCCCAAATCCCCCAAATCCCCCAAATCCCCCAAAATCCCCCAAATCTCCCCAAATCCCCCAAACCCCTCCTGGGGGTTCCCCAAATTCAGGACCCCCGAGATTTTGGGGTCCCCCTGACGTTTTGGGGTCTCCCCAAGCCCCCAAATCCCCCTCAACCCCCCTCAAAGCTCCCCAAATCCCCCAAATCCCCCAAATCCCCCAAACCCTCTCAAATCCCCCAAATCCCCCAAATCCCCTCCTGGGAGTCCCCGAGATTTTGGGGTCCCCTCCAATCTCCCAAACCCCCAATTCCCCCAAATCCCCCAAATCCCCCCAAAATCCCCCAAATCCCCGAAATCCCCTAAATCCCCCAAAATCCCCAAATCCCCCAAACCCCTCCTTGGGGTTCCCAAATCTGGGACCCCCTGAGATTTCAGGGTCCCCTGACATTTTGGGGTCCCCCAACCCCCAAATCCCCCAAATCCCCCAAACCCCCTCAACCCTCCCCAAACCCCAAACCCCCAAATCCCCCAAACCCCCAAACCCCTCCTGGGAGTTCCCCAAGTTCTGGGACCCCCTGAGATTTTGGGGTCCCCTGACGTTTTGGGGTCCCCAACCTCAACCCCCAAATCCCCAAAATCCCCAAACCCCTCCAAAATCCCCCAAACCCCCAATTCCTCCAAATCCCCCAAATCCCCCAAATCCCCAAATCCCCCAAACCCCTCCTCAGGGGTTCCCCAAATTCTGGGACCCCCTTAGATTTTGGGGTCCCCCTGACATTTTGGGGTCCCCCAAACCCCCTCAAATCCCCCAAATCCCCAAAATCCCCAAATCCCCCAAATCCCCAGATCCCTCCTGGGGAGTCCCCGAGATTTGGGGTCCCCCCGTGACGTTTTGGGGTCCCCCAACCCCCAAACCCCCAATTCCCCCAAAATCCCCAAAATCCCCCAAACCCCCCAAATCCCCCAAACCCCCTCAAACCCCCAAATCCCCCAAACCCCTCCCGGGAGTCCCGAGGTCTTGGGGTCCCCTCTGTGACGTTTTGGGGTCCCCAACCCCAAACCCCCAAATCCCCCAAATCCCCCAAATCCCCCAAATTCCCCCAAATCCCTCAACCCCCAAAATCCCCTCAAACCCCCAAATCCCTCAAATCCCCCCCAACCCCTCCTCAGGGTTCCCCAAATTTGGGACCCCCTGACATTTGGGGTCCCCCTGAGATTTTGGGGTCCCTCAACCCCCAAATTACCCCAATTCCCCCAAATCCCTCAAACCCCCAAATCCTCAAACCCCCAAATCCCCCCAAATTCCCCCAAACCTCTCCTGGGGGTCCCGAGATTTTGGGGTCCCCCTGACATTTTGGGGTCCCCCAGTACCACCTGGACTATTGTTCCCTGTACCCCGACCGGGGGTCCTGCACGGGAGACCCCCAATGTGGGTGGTGCCGGGGGCTGCCAGATCCCCACCCCCACAACAACGTGAGTGCTGGGGGGCTTTGGGAGGATTTGGGGGATTTGAGAGATTGAGGATTTGAGGGATTGAGGGATTTGAGGGATTTGGGGGATTTGGGGGATTTGGGAGCTTGAGGGATTTGAGGGATTTGAGGAGGATTGGGGGATTTGAGGAGGATTTGGGGGATTTGAGGGGGTTTGGAGGGTTTGAGGGATTTGAGGGGTTTGAGGGGATTTGAGGGAGTTGGGAGGTCCTGAGGGGTTGGGAGGGACTGGGGGGATTTGAGGGAGTTGGAGAGGGGTTTAAAGGGGATTTGGGGGGTCTTGAGAGAGTTAGGGAGATTTGAGGGGAGATTGGGGGATTTGGGGGATTTGGGGAGATTGGGGGATTTGAGGGGATTTCAGGGGGTTTGGGGGATTTGGGGACCCCCAATGTGGGTGGTACCGGGGGCTGCAGACCCCACCCCCACAACAACGTGAGTGCTGGGGGCTTTGGGGGATTTGGAGGGATTTGAGGGTTTGGGGGATTTGAGGGGATTTTGGGGGATTTGGGGGTTTGGGGATTTGGGGGATTTGGGGGGGATTTGAGGGGATTTGGGGGTTTGGGGGATTGGGGGGTTTTGGGGGTTTGGGGGGATTGGGGGGATTTGGGGGGTTTGAGGGGATTTGGGGGATTTGGGGGAGTTGGGGGGAGTTGGGGGGAGAAAATGGGGATTTGGGGGGATTTGGGGGGCTTTGGGGGAGTTGGAGGGGATTTGGGGGGCTTTGGGGGGAATTTGGGGGGATTTGGGGGGAGTTTGAGGGGATTTGGGGGGGTTGGGGGGATTTGGGGGATTTGAGGGGATTTGGGGGGTTGAGGGGGATTTGGGGGGATTTGGGGGGATTTGGGGGGTTGAGGGGGATTTGGGGGGATTTGGGGGATTGGGGGAGCTTGGGGGATTTGAGGGAGTTTAGGGAAGATTTGGGGGATTTGGGGGCATTTGGGGGCATTTGAGGGGGATTTTGGGGGGATTTGAGGGGGATTTGGGGGAATTGGGGAAATTTGGGGGGAATTGGGGGGATTTGGGGGGATTTGGGGTATTTTGGGTGGAAATTGGGGGATTTTGGGGGTCTGAGCCCCCCCAATTTGGGTCTGGGGGTTTTCCAACCCCCCCAGTTTGGCTCTGGGGGTCCCCAACCCCTCCTGATTTGGGTCTGGGGTCCCGCTGGGTCTGGATTTTGGAGTGGATTTTGGGATTTTGGGTTGGAATTGGAGGATTTTGGGGTGGATTTTGGGGTATTTTGGGTGGGAATTGGGGGATTTTGGGTGGGAATTGGGGGATTTTGGGGGTCTCAGCCCCCCAATTTGGGTCTGGGGGTTTTCCAACCCCCCCAGTTTGGCTCTGGGGGTCCCCAGCCCGCCCTGATTTGGGTCTGGGGTCCCCTGGGTCGGGATTTGGGGGAGATTTTGGGGGATTTTGGGGGGGATTTTGGGGGATTTTGGGGTGGATTTGGGGGATTTTGGGAGGTTTTGGGGGGGATTTTGGGGGTCTCAACCCCCCAATTTGGGTCTGGGGGTTTTCCAACCCCCCCAGTTTGACTCTGGGGGTCCCCAACCCCTCCTGATTTGGGTCTGGGGTCCCGCAGTGCCCCCCCCAGGGGTGCCCCGGGCTGGGGCGGCTCTTGGGGGACTGCGAGTCCTGCTTGGCCTTCGGGGGCTTTTCGGGGGGTCCCGGGACCCCCCCCGCGACCCCCTTGGGCTGGTGCGTCCAGAACGACACCTGCCTGCCCCTCTCGGGTGAGTTCTGGGGGAAAAAATGGGGAAAATGGGAAAAAATGGGGAAAAACGGTGAAAAAATGAGAAAAAACGGGGAAAAAATGGGAAAAAATGATGAAAAAATGGGGAAAAATGGGTTAAAAATGGGGGGTTTTGGGGGAAAAGGTGGGGAATGACCCCCTGCCTGCCCCTCTCCGGTGAGTTCTGGGGGAAAAAAGGGGGAAAATGGGAAAAAATGGGGAAAAAGTGAAAAAATGGGAAAAAACGGTGAAAAAATGGGGAAAAAATGATGAAAAATGGGTTAAAAATGGGGATTTTGGGGGGGATTTGAGGGGGAAAAGGGGGAAGGGGGGTTCAGAATGACCCCCTGCCTGCCCCTCTCCGGTGAGTTCTGGGGGAAAAACGGGGGAAAATGGTGAAAAATGGGGAAAAATGGGAAAAAATGGGAAAAAAAGGTGAAAAAATGGTGAAAAAATGATGAAAAATGGGTTAAAAATGGGGATTTTGAGGGGGATTTGGGGGGAAAAGGTCGGGAATGACCCCCTGACTGCCCCTCTCCGGTGAGTTCTGGGGCAAAAACGGGGGAAAACGGGAAAAAATGGGGGAAAAATGGGAAAAAATGGGAAAAAACGGTGAAAAAATGGGAAAAAACGGAGAAAAAATGGGGAAAAACGGAGAAAAAATGGGGATTTTGGGGGGGAAAAGGTCGGGAATGACCCCCTACCTGCCCCTCTCCGGTGAGTTCTGGGGTAAAAAAGGGGGAAAATGGGAAAAAATGGGGAAAAAAGTGAAAAAATGGGAAAAAATGGGGAAAAAATGGGGGGAAAATGGGAAAAAATGGGTTAAAAATGGGGATTTTGGGGGGGAAAAGGTCGGGAATGACCCCCTGCCTGCCCCTCTCCGGTGAGTTCTGGGGGAAAAAAGGGGGAAAATGGGAAAAAATGGGAAAAAATGGGAAAAAAATGGGAAAAAACGGGGAAAAAATGGTGAAAAAATGATGAAAAATGGGTTAAAAATGGGGATTTTGGGGGGGAAAAGGTGGGGAATGACCCCCTGCCTGCCCCTCTCCGGTGAGTTCTGGGGGAAAAACGGGGGAAAATGGGAAAAAATGGGGAAAAATGGGAAAAAATGGGAAAAAACGGTGAAAAAATGGGAAAAAACGGTGAAAAAATGATGAAAAATGGGTTAAAAATGGGGATTTTGGGGGGGTTTGGGGGGGATTTGAGGGGGAAGAGGGGTTGGGAATGACCCCCTGCCTGCCCCTCTCTGGTGAGTTCTGGGGCAAAAACGGGGGAAAATGGTGAAAAATGGGGAAAAAATGATAAAAAATGGGAAAAAATGGGAAAAAATGGGGAAAAATGGGTTAAAAATGGGGATTTTGGGGGGAGTTTGGGGGGGAAAAGGTGGGGAATGACCCCCTGCCTGCCCCTCTCCGGTGAGTTCTGGGGGAAAAACGGGAAAACGGGAAAAAATGGGGGAAAAAAGTGAAAAAATGGGAAAAAACGGGGAAAAAATGGTGAAAAAATGGGGATTTTGGGGAGGGATTTGGGGGGGATTTGAGGGGGATTTGAGGGGGAATGACCCCCTGCCTGCCCCTCTCTGGTGAGTTCTGGGGCAAAAAAGGGGGAAAATGGTGAAAAATGGGAAAAAAAGTGAAAAAATGGGAAAAAACGGTGAAAAAACGGAGAAAAAATGGGGGGAAAATGGGAAAAAACGGGGAAAAAATGGGGATTTTGGGGGGGATTTGGGGGGGAAAAGGTGGGGAATGACCCCCTGCCTGCCCTCTCCAGGTGAGTTCTAGAGGCAAAAACAGGGAAAACGGGAAAAATGGGGAAAAAAAGTGAAAAAATGGGAAAAAACAGGGGAAAAAATGGTGAAAAATGGGGATTTTGGGGGGTTTGGAGGGGATTTGGGGGAAAAGGTGGGGAATGACCCCTGCCTGCCCTCTCCGGTGAGTTCTGGGGGAAAAACGGGGGAAAACGGGAAAAAATGGGGGAAAAATGGGAAAAAATGGGAAAAAACGGTGAAAAAATGGGAAAAAATTGGGAAAAAATGGGAAAAAATGGGGATTTTGGGGGGGATTTTGGGGGGGATTTTGGGGGGGAAAAGGTGGGGAATGACCCCCTGCCTGCCCCTCTCCGGTGAGTTCTGGGGGGAAAAACTGAGAGAAACGGGAAAAATGGGGGAAAAATGGGAAAAATGGGAAAAAACGGTGAAAAAATGGGAAAAAATTGGGAAAAAATGGGAAAAAATGGGGATTTTGGGGGGATTTGAGGGGGATTTGAGGGGGATTTGAGGGGGAATGACCCCCTGCCTGCCCCTCTCCGGTGAGTTCTGGGGGAAAAAAGGGGGAAAATGGTGAAAAATGGGGAAAAAATGATAAAAAACGGTGAAAAAACGGTGAAAAAATGATGAAAAATGGGTTAAAAATGGGGATTTTGGGGGGGTTTGGGGGGATTTTGGGGGTCCCTGTGGGTTTTGGGGGAGTTTAGGGGTTTAGGGGTTTTGGGATGTTTGTGGGAGTTTTGGGGGTGGTTTGGGGTTTTTGGGGGTTTGGGGTGTTCTGGGGGTTGGGAGTTTGGGGGGGGTTTGGGGTTTGGGTTTGGGGGTTTAGGGGTTTTTGGGGGTTTTAGGGGCTGTTTTTGGGGTTTTGGGGAGTTTTTGGGTGGTTTTGGGTTTTGGGGGTTTTAGAGGCTTTGGGAGGTTTAGGGGGAGTTTGGGGTGGTTTAGGGGGTTTTGGAGTGGTTTTGGGGTTTTGGGGTTTTTGGGGTTTGGGGGTTTTGGGGTGGTTTGGGGTTTGGGGTCCTGAGTGTGTTTTGCCCCCAGAGCAGGGAGTGCCGTGTGGGAGCAGATTTCGGGCACCCACGGCTGGTGGGAGTTTGGGGGTCCCGTGGGTTCTGGGGGTTTTAGGGGGTGGTTTTGGGGTTTTTGGGGGTTTTTGGGGGTTTCTGGGGGTGTTTTGGGGTTTTGGGGTCCTGAGTGTTGTTTGCCCCAGAGCAGGAGGTGCCGTGTAGGGCAGATTTGGGGTACCCACGGCTGGAGGGTTTGGGGTCCCTGTGGGTTCTGGGGGGTCCCTGTGGGTTCTGGGGGGGTTTTTGGGGTGGTTTTGGGGTTTCTGGGGGTGTTTTTGGGGTTTTTTGGGGTGGTTTTGGGGGTTTGAGGTGTTTTTGGGGTGGTTTTGGGAGTGGTTTGGGGGTTTTGGGGTGGTTTTGGGTTTTTGGGGTGGTCTTTGGGGTTTTGGGGGTCTCTGTGGGTTCTGGGAGTTTTTGGGGGCTTGGGGGTTTTGGGGTGGTTTGGGGTTTTTGGGGTGGTTTTTGGGGTTTTTGGGGGTCCTGAGTGTGTTTTTTGCCCCCCCAGAGCAGGGGGGGTGCCGTGTGGGGCAGATTTGGGGTACCCACGGCTGGGGGGGGTTTGGGGTCTCTGTGGGTTCTGGGGGGTCCCTGTGGGTTCTGGGGGGTTTTTGGGGTGGTTTTGGGGTTTCTGGGGGTGTTTTTGGGTTTTTTTGGGGTGGTTTTGGGGTTTTGAGGTGTTTTTGGGGTGGTTTTTGGGGTGGTTTTAGGGTTTTCTGGGGTGGTTTTTGGGGTTTTGGGGGTTTTTTTGGGGTGGTTTTTGGGGTTTCTGAGGGTGTTTTTGGGGTTTTTGGGGTGGTTTTTGGGTTTTTTAGGGGTGTTTTGGGGGTTTTTGGGGGTCCTGAGTGTGTTTTTGCCCCCAGAGCAGGGGTGCCGTGTGGGGGCAGATTTCGGGCACCCACGGCTGGTGGGGGTTAGGGTTTTGGGGGGGTTTTTGGGGTGGTTTGGGGGTTTCTGGGGGTGTTTTTGGGGGTTTTTGGGGGTCCTGAGTGTGTTTTTTGCCCCCCCAGAGCAGGGGGGGTGCCGTGTGGGGCAGATTTCGGGCACCCACGGCTGGTGGGGGTCCCGGCCGGATTTCCTGACGGAGCTGCCCCAGTGCCGGCAGGGCCGGGGGGTCCCCCCGGGGCTTCACCTGCTCACCTTCCAGCACCCCAGGAACGACTCCCAGCCCGACAAGGTGGGGTCCCAAAACCCCCAGGATTCACCCCAAAAATTTCAGGGCGAAAAAACCCCGAAATTCCACCAAAAAAACCCAAAATTCCACCAAAAATCGATCAAAAACCACTGAGAACGCCCCCAAAACCCACCCAAAGCACCCCTAAATTGCCCTAAAAATGATTCCCAGCCCGACAAGGTGGGGCCCCAAAACCCCCAGAATTCACCCCAAAAACGGGGAGGTGAAAAAACCCCAAAATTCCATCAAAAAACCCCAAAATTCCACCTAAAATCGATCAAAAACCACTGAGAACGCCCCCAAAACCACCCCAAAATGCACCCAAAGCACCCCAGGAACGACTCCCAGCCCGACAAGGTGGGGCCCCAAAACCCCCAGGATTCACCCCAAAAACGGGGAGGTGAAAAAACCCCGAAAAAAAACCCTTTTCCCCCCCACAGGACCCAGAAAACCCCAATAAATCCCAATTTAATCCAAATTAAACCCCCCCAGGACCCAAAAAACCCCCAATAAATCCCAATTTAATCCAAATTAAATCCAAATTAATCCAAATTAAACCCCCCCAGGACCCAAAAAATCCCAATTTAATCCAAATTAAACCCCCCCAGGACCCAAAAAATCCCCAATAAATCCCAATTTAATCCAAATTAAACCCCCCCAGGACCCAAAAAATCCCCAATAAATCCCAATTTAATCCGAATTAAATTCAAATTAATTCAAATTAAACCCCCCAAATCCCCCCCAGGACCCAAAAAATCCCAATTTAATCCAAATTAAATCCAATTTAATTCAAATTAACCCCCCCAAATCCCCCCCAGGACCCAAAAAATCCCAATTTAATCCAAATTAAATCCAATTTAATCCAAATTAAACCCCCCCAGGACCCAATAAATCCCAATTTAACCCAAATTAAATCCAAATTAATTGAAATTAATTGAAATTCTCCCCCCCAGGTGTCTGTGATCCGCAGCACGACCATCACCCTGACCCCCCCCGGGGACGCCGAGGTGTCCCTCGTGTTAAACCCCCCCAGGACCCAAAAAACCCCCAATAAATCCCAATTTAATCCAAATTAAATCCGAATTAATCCAAATTAAACCACCCAAACCCCTCCCTGGACCCAATAAATCCCCAATAAATCCCAATTTAATCCAAATTTTAATCCAAATTAATTCAAATTAAACTCCCCAGGACCCAATAAATCCCAATTTAATTCAAATTAAACCCCCCCAAACCCCCCCAGGACCCAAAAAATCCCCAATAAATCCAAATTAATTCAAATTAACCCCCAAATCCCCCAAACCCCCAAATCCCCAGGACCCAAAAAATCCCAAATTTAACTGAAATTACCCCATTTTGCCCCCAGGTGTCTGTGATCCGCGCACGACCATCACGCTGACCCCGGGGACACTGAAGTGTCCCTCGTGTTAAACCCCAGGATCCAAAAAATCCCCAATAAATACCAATTTAATCCAAATTAAACCCCCCAGGACCCAAAAAACCCCAATAAATACCAATTTAATCCGAATTAAACCCCCCAGGACCCAAAAAACCCCCAATAAATCCCAATTTAATCCGAATTAAATTCAAATTAATTCAAATTAAACCCCCCAAATCCCCCCCAGGACCCAAAAAATCCCAATTTAATCCAAAATAAATCCAATTTAATTCAAATTAACCCCCCCAAATCCCCCCCAGGACCCAAAAAATCCCAATTTAATCCAAATTAAATCCAATTTAATCCAAATTAAACCCCCCCAGGACCCAAAAAATCCCCAATAAATCCCAATTTAATTCAAATTAAAGCCCCCAAATCCCCCCCAGGACCCCAAAAATCTCAATTTAATTCAAAATAAATTCAATTTAATTGAAATTAATTGAAATTATCCCCCCCAGGTGTCTGTGATCTGCAGCACGACCATCACCCTGACGCCCCCCGGGGACGCCGAGGTGTCCCTCGTGTTAAACCCCCCCAGACCCAAAAAACCCCCAATAAATCCCAATTTAATCCAAATTAAATCCGAATTAATCCAAATTAACCCCCCCAGGACCCAAAAAAATCCCAATTTAATTCAAATTAAACCCCCTCAGGACCCAAAAAATCCTAATTTAATCCAAATTAAATCCAAATTAATTCAAATTAAACCCCCCAAACCCCCCCCAGGACCCCAAAAATCCTCAATAAATCCCAATTTAATCCAAATTAAATCCAAATTAATTCAAATTAAACCCCCCAAACCACCCCCCAGGACCCAAAAAATCCCAATTAAATTCAAATTAAACCCTCAAACCCCCCAAATCCCCCAAACCCCCAAATCCCCCAGGACCCAAAAAAATCCCAATTTAATTCAAAATAAATCCCCAAAAATCCCGATTTAATTCAAATTTAATTGAAATTACCCCATTTTGCCCCCAGGTGTCTGTGATCCGCATGCACGACCATCACGCTGACCCCAGGGGACGCCGAGGTGTCCTCGTGTTAAACCCCAGGACCCAAAAACCCCCAATAAATCCCAATTTAACCCAAATTAACCCCCCCCAGGACCCAAAAACCCCCAATAAATCCCAATTTAATTCAAATTAAACCCCCCCAGGACCCAAAAAACCCCCAATAAATCCCAATTTAATCCAAAATAAATCCAATTTAATTCAAATTAAACCCCCCCAGGACCCAAAAAAACCCCAATAAATCCCAATTTAATCCAAATTAAACCCCCCAGGACCCAATAAATCCCAAATTTAACTCAAATTACCCCATTTTTGCCCCCCCAGGACCCAAAAAATCCCAATTTAACCCAAATTAAATCCAAATTAATTCAAATTAATTCAAATTAATCCAAATTAACTCATTTTCCCCCCCCCAGGTGTCTGTGATCCGCAGCACGACCATCACAGCTGACCCCTCGGGGCCGAGAGTGTCCCTCGTGTTAAACCCCCCCAGGACCCAAAAAACCCCAATAAATCCCAATTTAACCCAAATTAAATCCCCCAGGACCCAAAAAACCCCAATAAATCCCAATTTAATCCAAATTAAATCCAATTTAATTCAAATTAAACCCCCCCAGGACCCAAAACCCCCAATAAATCCCAATTTAATTCAAATTAAACCCCCCCAGGACCCAAAAAACCCCCAATAAATCCCAATTTAATCCAAATTAAACCCCCCAGGACCCAAAAAATCCCCAATAAATCCCAATTTAATCCAAATTAAATCCAAATTAATTCAAAATTAATTGAAATTAATTGAAATTTCCCCCCCAGGTGTCTGTGATCCGCAGCACGACCATCACGCTGACGCCCCCCGGGGACGCCGAGGTGTCCCTCGAGTTAAACCCCCCCAGGACCCAAAAAATCCCCAATAAATCCCAATTTAATCCAAATTAAATCCAATTTAATTCAAATTAAACCCCCAGGACCCAAAAAACCCCAATTTAATTCAAATTAAACCCCCCAAATCCCCCCCAGGACCCAAAAAATCCCCAATAAATCCCAGTTTAATCCAAATTAAACCCCCCAAATCCCCCCCAGGACCCAAAAAATCCCAATTTAATCCAAATTAAACCCCCCCAGGACCCAAAAAACCCCCAATAAATCCCAATTTAATCCAAATTAAACCCAAATTAATCCAAATTAAACGCCCCAAATCCCCCCAAATCCCCCCCAAATCCCCCCCAGGACCCAATAAATCCCAATTTAATCCAAATTAAATTCAAATTAATCCAAATTAACCCAAATTTTCCCCCCCAGGTGTCTGTGATCCGCAGCACGACCATCACGCTGACCCCCCCCGGGGACGCCGAGGTGTCCCTCGTGTTAAACCCCCCCAGGACCCAAAAACCCCAATAAATCCCAATTTACCCTAATCCAAATTAATTCCAATTAACCTCCCAAACTCCCCAAATCTCCCCAGGACCCAAAAAATCCCCAATAAATCCCAATTTAATCCAAATTAACCCCCCCCAGGACCCAAAAAATCCCAATTTAATTCAAGTTAAGCCCCCCAAGATCCGAAAAATTCCCAATAAATCCAAATTTAATTCAAATTAAAGCCCCAAACCCCCCCCTAGGACCCAAAAAATCCCAATTTAACCCAAATTAAATCCAAATTAATTCAAATTAATTCAAATTTAACTGAAATTACCCCATTTTTGCCCCCCAGGTGTCTCTGATCCGCAGCACGACCATCACCCTGACCCCCCCCGGGGACGCCGAGGTGTCCCTCGTGTTCAGGGGCTTCATCCACCCCCTCCTGGGACCCCCACCCAGCCCGGGGCCCGGGCCCACCGTGTGGGTCAGGATCCAGAGGCTGCACGTGGTGGCCACCATGGCCAGGAGGGCAAACTCCCCTGAAATGGTGAGGATTTGGGGGATTTCAGGCAATTTTGGGGATTTTGGAGATTGAGTCATTTATGGGGATTTGAGTCAATTTTGGGGTTTTGAGTCAATTTGGGGGATTTATGGGGGTTTGGGGGTTCTGGGCCAGGATCCAGAGGCTGCACGTGGTGGCCACCATGGCCAGGAGGGCAAACTCACCTGAAATGGTGAGGATTTGGGGATTTCAGTCAATTTTGGGGATTTGAGTCAATTTTGGGGTGATTTGGGGATTGGTCAATTTTGGGGATTTGGGGGATGAGGGGGTTTTGGGGGTTCTGGGCCAGGATCCAGAGGTTGCACGTGGTGGCCACCATGGCCAGGAGGGCAAACTCTCCGAAATGGTGAGGATTTGGGGGATTTCAGTCAATTTTGGGGGATTTTGGAGGGATTTGAGATGATTTAGGATGGTTTGGGATGGATTTATGGGGGTTTTGAGTCAATTTGGGGGGGTTTGGGGGGGTTCTGGGCCAGGATCCAGAGGCTGCACGTGGTGGCCACCATGGCCAGGAGGGCAAACTCCCCCGAAATGGTGAGGATTTGGGGGGATTTCAGTCAATTTTGGGGGTTTTGAGGGATTTGAATATTTATGGCGATTTGAGTCAATTTGGGGGATTTGGGGGTTTTGGGGGTTCTGGGCCAGGATCCAGAGGCTGCACGTGGTGGCCACCATGGCCAGGAGGGCAAACTCCCCCGAAATGGTGAGGATTTGGGGGATTTCAGTCAATTTTGGGGGGATTTCAGTCAATTTTGGGGGATTTGAGTGAATTTGGGGGATTTATGGGTTTGGGGATTTATGGGGGTTTGGGGGTTCTGGGTCAGGATCCAGAGGTTGCACGTGGTGGCCACCATGGCCAGGAGGGCAAACTCCCGAGATGGTGAGGATTTGGGGGATTTGAGGGATTTGGGGGATTTGAGTCAATTTTGGGGGATTTGAGATGATTTAGGATGGTTTGGGATGGATTTATGGGGGTTTGAGTCAATTTGGGGGATTTGGGGGTTTGGGGGTTCTGGGCCAGGATCCAGAGGTTGCACGTGGTGGCCACCATGGCCAGGAGGGCAAACGCTCCCGAAATGGTGAGGATTTGGGGGGATTTGGGGGGATTTCAGTCAATTTTGGGGGATTTATGGGGATTTGAGATGATTTTATGGGGATTTGAGTCAATTTGGGGGGATTTATGGGGGGTTTGGGGGGGGTTCTGGGCCAGGATCCAGAGGCTGCACGTGGTGGCCACCATGGCCAGGAGGGCAAACTCACCTGAAATGGTGAGGATTTGGGGGATTTGGGGGGATTTCAGTCAATTTTGGGGGATTTATGGGGATTTTAGATGATTTTATGGGGGTTTTGAGTCAATTTGGTGGGGATTTGGGGGATTTCAGTCAATTTTGGGGGTTTGAGATGATTTTATGGGGTTTTGAGTCAATTTTGGGGGGATTTGAGATGATTTTATGGGGGTTTTGAGTCAATTTTGGGGGTTTTGAGTCAATTTAGGGGAGGTTTGGGTGGGGTTTGAGATGATTTAGGATGGTTTGAGATGGATTTATGAGGGTTTGGGGTCCTGGGAGGTTTGAGGGATTTGGGGGGTCCTGGAGGGTTTGAGTCAAATTGGGGGTGGGATTGGAGGGATTTGGGGGAGGATTTGAGGGGATTTGGAGCATTTTGGGGGTTTTGAGGAGATTTGGGGGAATTTTGGGGTTTTGGTGAATCTGGGGGGTCTGAGCTTTGGGGAGGGGTCTCCCCCGACCCCCCCCTGATTTTGGGACCCCTCCCCAGGAGGAGGTGGGGTCCTGGTGGTCCTGGGGGTCTCTGATGGTCTCTGATGGTCTCTGATGGTCTCGGATGAATTTTGGGGGGAATTTTGAGGTTTTGGTGAATCTGGGGGGGTCTGAGCTTTGGGAGGGTCTCCCCGACCCCCTGATTTTGGGTGCCCCCCCAGGAGGAGGTGGGGTCCTGGTGGTCCTGGGGGCTCTGGGGTCTCTGATGGTCCCAGGATCCTCGGGGTGGATTTTGAGGAGAATTTCGGGGATTTCGGGGGTCTGGGGGCTCTGAGCTTTTTTGGGGGGGCTCTGACCGACCCCCTGATTTTGGGGTGCCCCCCCAGGAGGAGGTGGGGTCCTGGTGGTCCTGGTGGTCCTAGATGGTCTCTGGGGGTCCCAGGATGGATTCTGGGTGGATTTTGGGGGGAATTTTGGGGTTTTGGTGAATCTGGGGGCTCTGAGCTTTTTTTGGGGGTCTCCCGACCCCCTGATTTTTGGGACCCCCCCCAGGAGGAGGTGGGGTCCTGGTGGTCCTGGTGGTCCTGGGGGTCTCTGGGGGTCCCAGGAAGTTCTGGGTGGATTTTGGGGGGAATTTCGGGGTTTTGGTGAATCTGGGGGTCTGAGCTTTGGGGAGGGGTCTCCCCCGACCCCCCCTCATTTTGGGGTGCCCCCCCAGGAGGAGGTGGGGCCCTGGTGGTCCTGGGGGGCTCTGGGGGTCTCTGATAGTCCCGGATGAATTTTGGGGGGAATTTTGGGGTTTTGGTGAATCTGGGGGCTCTGAGCTTTTTTTGGGGGTCTCCCCCGACCCCCCCCTGATTTTGGGGTGCCCCCCCCAGGAGGAGGTGGGGCGCTGGTGGGCCCAGCAGGAGCGGGAGACGCGGCCCCTGCGCCGCCCCCGCCCCTTCGAGCGGCTCTTCGGGACCCCCGAGAGGGGCAACAAATACCTGGTGCAGGTGGAGGGGACCCTCAACGCCTCGGGGGGGCTCAGCTCGGAGCTCACCCTCACCTGGGACCGCACCGGGGTCCCGGGGGGCAGCGTGAGTGCCCGGGGGCTTGGGGGTTTGGGGGATTTGGGGGTTTAGGAGCAGTAAATGGGAGTTGGGGGTTATGGGGGATTTGAGGCGGTTATGGGGGATAAAGGGGATTTGGGGGTTATGGGGGTCTAGGATGGGTATTGGGGTCCCTGGGGGATTTAGGGGGATTTAGGGGTTTGAGGGGTTATGGGGGATTTGGGGGCTTATGGGGTCTTTCAGTGTGATTTGAGGGGCATTTGGGGGATTTAGGGGATTTGGGGGTCCCTGGGTGGGTTCTGGGAGTCCCTGAAGGTCCCTGGGGGTTATGGGGGATTTGGGGAGTTTTGGGGGTCCCTGAAGGTCCCTGGGTGGGTTTGGGAGGATTTGGGGGTTATGGGGGATTGGGGGGTCTAAGATGGGTATTGGGGTCTCTGGGGGATTTGGGGTCCCTGGGTGGGTTCTGGGGGTCCCTGAAGGTCCCTGGGTGGGTTCTGGGGGTGTTTGGGGGTTTGGGGGTGTTTTGGGGTCCCTCAACGCCTCTGGGGGGCTCAGCTCGAGCTCACCCTCACCTGGGACCGCACCGGGTCCCGGGGCAGCGTGAGTGCCCGGGGGGTTTGGGGGTTATGGGGGCTTGAGGGCAGTAAATGGGAGTTTGGGGGTTATGGGGGATTTGGGGGATAAAGGGGGATTTGGGGGGTTATGGGGGATTTGGGGGTTATGGGGGATTTGGGGGTCTGGGATGGGTATTGGGGTCCCTGGGGGATTTGGGGGATTTGGGGGTCCCTGGGTGGGTTCTGGGGGTCCCTGAAGGTCCCTGTGGGGTTATGGGGGATTTGGGGGAGTTATTGGGGGATTTGGGGGTTTTGGGGGTCCCTGGAGGGGTCTGGGATGGGTATTGGGGTCCCTGGGGGATTTGGGGGATTTGGGGGTCCCTGGGTGGGTTCTGGGGACCCTGAAGGTCCCTGGGGGTTATGGGGGATTTGGGGATTTTGGGGGTCCCTGGAGGGGTCTGGGATGGGTATTGGGGTCCCTAGGGGAGATTTGGGGGATTTGGGGGTCCCTGGGTGGGTTCTGGGGTCCCTGAAGGTCCCTGGGGGTTATGGGGGATTTGGGGGTGTTTGGGGGTGTTTTGGGGGACCCTCAACGCCTCGGGGGCTCAGCTCGGAGCTCACCTCACCTGGGACCGCACCGGGTCCCGGGGCAGCGTGAGTGCCCGGGGGCTTGGGGGGTTTGGGGGTTTGGGGGTTTGGGGGCAGTAAATGGGAGTTTGGGGGTTATGGGGGATTTGGGGGATAAAGGGGATTTGGGGGTGTTATGGGGGGGATTTGGGTGGGTTATGGGGGGTTATGGGGGGTTTGGGGGTGTTTTGGGGTCCCTCAACGCCTCGGGGGCTCAGCTCGGAGCTCACCCTCACCTGGGACCGCACGGGGGTCCCGGGGCAGCGTGAGTGCCCGGGGGGCTTGGGCAAGGTTTGGGGGTTAGGCAAGATTTGGGGGTTTGGGCAAGATTTGGGGGGTTTGGGCAAGATTTGGGGGTTTGGGGGAATAAAGGGGATTTGGGGGTTATGGGGGCATAAAGGGGATTTGGGGGTCTAGGATGGGTATTGGGGTCCTTGGGGGATTTGGGGAGGTTATGGGGGGTTATGGGGGATAAGGGGATTTGGGGAGGTTCTGGGGGATTTGGGGGATTTGGGTGGGTTGATGGGAGGGTTTGGGGGCTTATGAAGGGATTTGGGGGATTTGGGGGTCCCTGGGTGGGGGTCTGGGGTCCCTGAAGGTCCCTGGGGGTTATGGGGGGATTTGGGGGTTTGGGGGTGTTTTGGGGGTCCCTCAACGCCTCGGGGGGCTCAGCTCGAGCTCACCCTCACCTGGGACGCATGGGGTCCCGGGGGCAGCGTGAGTGCCTGGGGGCTTGGGCAAGATTTGGGGGTTTAGGGCAGTAAATGGGAGTTTGGGGGTTATGGGGGATTTGGGGGTTTATGATGGGATTTGGGGGTTATGGGAGAATTTGGGGGGGTTATGGAGGATTTGGGGGTCCCTGGGTGGGTTATGGGGGATAAGAGGGGGATTTGGGGGTTATGGGGGGTTTGGGGGTTATGGGGGATTTGGGGGTTATAGGGGGTTTGGGGGAATTTGGGAGGGGATTTGGGGGTCCCTGGGTGGGTTCTGGGGGTCCCTGAAGGTCCCTGGGTGGGTTATGGGGGTTTGGGGGGATTTGGGGTCCCTGGGTGGGTTCTGGGAGTCCCTGAAGGTCCCTGGGGGTTATGGGGGATTTGGGGGATTATGGGGATTTGGGGAGGTTATGGGGATTTGGGGGTTTTGGGGGTCCCTGGAGGGTCTGGGATGGGTATTGGGGTCCTGGGGGATTTGGGGGGTTGGTGGGGGATTTGGGGGATTTGGGGGTCCCTGGGGGATTTGGGGGTAACGGGGGATTTGGGGGTCTGGGATGGGCATTGGGGTCCCTGGGGGATTTGGGGAGGTTATGGGGGATTTGGGGGGTTATGGGGTCTTTCAGTGTGATTTGAGGGGCATTTGGGGGATTTGGGGGATTTGGGGTCCCTGGTGGGTTCTGGGGTCCCTAAGGTCCCTGGGTGGGCTATGGGGGATTTGGGGGTTATGGGGATTTGGGGGATTTGGGGGTCCCTGGGTGGGTTCTGGGGTCCCTGAGGTCCCTGGGGGCTATGGGGGATTTGGGGTTTGGGGGTCCCTGAAGGTCCCTGGGGTGGTTATGGGGGATTTGGGGGTTTGGGGGTTGGGGTCCCTCAACGCCTGCTCTGTAAATTCCATGAATTCTGTAAATTCTGTAAATCCCAATGATTTTAAATGATCTTGGGGTCTCTGGGGTCGATTTGGTGTCCCAGGTCCGATTTCGCTGGGATTTTGGGGTTCTTTGGGATTTGGGTTTTTCTGGATTTGGGGCCCTTTTTGGGATCTTGGGGTTTTTCGGGGATCTTTGGGGTTCTTTTGGATCTTTGGGTTTTTGTGGGATTTTTGGTGTTCTTAGGGATTTTTGGGGTCTTTTTTGGGATTTTGGGCTTTTGGGGATTTTGGGGGGTTTTTTTGGGATTTTTTGGGTTTTTTTTTGGATTTTTGGTTTTTTTGGGGGATTTTTTGGGGTTTTTTTGGGATTTTTTGGGGTTTTTTTTGGGATTTTGGGTTTTTTGGGGGATTTTTGGGGGTTTTTTTGGGATTTTTTTGGGGGTTTTTTTTTGGGATTTTGGGTTTTTTGGGGGATTTTGGGGGGTTTTTTTGGGATTTTTGGTTTTTTTTCGGGGATTTTTTGGGTTTTCTGTAAATTTGACCCCCCCAAAATCTTTTTTCCCCCCAAAATCCTTTCCAGGAGATCTCGTTCTTCTTCCTGGAGCCGTTCAGGGGTCCTCGGGGGGCTGCCCGGGGTACCTGGGGCCGATTTTGGGTGTTCTGGGTCCGATTTTCACGGGGATTTTTTTGGTTTTTTTGGGTTTTCTATAAATTTAACCCCCAAATCTTCCCCCAAATCCCCTTCCAGGAGATCTCGTTCTTCTTCCTGGAGCCGTTCCGGGGGTCCCCGGGGGCTGATTTTGGGTGGACTTTGGGTGTTCTGGGTCCGATTTTGGGGGGATTTTTGGGGTCCTAGGTCCAATTTTCACTGGGATTTTTGGGGTTTTTTGGGATTTTTTTGGGTTTTCTATAAATTTAACCCCCAAATCTTCCCCAAATCCCTTTCCAGGAGATCTCGTTCTTCTTCCTGGAGCCGTTCCGGGGGTCCCTGGGTTCGATTTTGGGGTGGATTTTTGGGGTCCTGGGGCCGATTTTGGGTGTTCTAGGTCCAATTTTCACTGGGATTTTTGGTTTTTTGGGATTTTTTTGTGATTCCCTAAATTTGACCCCCCAAATCCCCTTCCAGGAGATCTCGTTCTTCTTCCTGGAGCCGTTCCGGGGGTCCCCGGGGGGCTGCCCGGGGTACCTGGGGCCGATTTTGGGTGGATTTTTGGGGTCCTAGGTCCAATTTTCATGGGGATTTTTGGGTTTTTTTTGGGATTTTTGGGGGTTTTTTTGGGGATTTTTTTTTGTTTTCTGTAAATTCTGTAAATTCTGGGCTGATTTTGGGGCCGATTTTTGGGGGTCCTGGAGCCGATTTTTGGGGTGGATTTTTGGGGTCCTAGGTCCAATTTTCATGGGGATTTTTGGGTTTTTTTTGGGTTTTTTTGTTTTTTTCTGGGATTTTTGGGGTTTTCTATAAATTTAACCCCAAAATCTCCCTTCCAGGAGATCTCGTTCTTCTTCCTGGAGCCGTTCCGGGGGTCCCCGGGGGGCTGCCCGGGGTACCTGGGGCTGATTTTGGGTGTTCTGGGTCCGATTTTGGGTGGATTTTGGGTGTTTTGGGGCCGATTTTGGGTGTTCTGGGTCCGATTTTCACGGGGATTTTTTTGGTTTTTTTGGGTTTTCTATAAATTTAACCCCCAAATCTTCCCCCAAATCAATTCCAGGAGATCTCGTTCTTCTTCCTGGAGCCGTTCCGGGGGTCCCCGGGGGGCTGCCCGGGGTACCTGGGGCTGATTTTGGGTGTTCTGGGACCGATTTTGGGTGGATTTTTGGGGTCCTGGGACCGATTTTGGGTGTTCTGGGTCCGATTTTCATGGGGATTTTTGGGTTTTTTTTTGTTTTTTTGATTTTTTTTCGGTGATTTTTTTGTGATTCCCTAAATTTAACCCCAAAATCTCCTTTCCAGGAGATCTCGTTCTTCTTCCTGGAGCCGTTCCGGGGGTCCCCGGGGGGCTGCCCGGGGTACCTGGGGCCGATTTTGGGTGTCCTGGGTCCGATTTTCACGGGGATTTTTTTGTTTTTTTGGGTTTTCTGTAAATTTAACCCCCCAAAATCCCTTTCCAGGAGATCTCGTTCTTCTTCCTGGAGCCGTTCCGGGGGTCCCCGGGGGGCTGCCCGGGGTACCCCTCGTGCCTGGCGTGCCTGGCGGACTCGGGCTGTGGGTGGTGCCCCCCCAGCTCCTCCTGCCACCCCCGATTTGGGGGGGATGGGGGAGGGCCCTGCGGGGGAGGGGACCCCGAGTTGGGGGCCCCGCCTGGTCCTGACCCCCAGAACTGCGTCCCGTGCGAGGAGCACTGGGACTGCCCCGCCTGTGCTCAGGTGGGGAGGGGGAAAAGGGGGTTTGGGGGATTGGGGGGTTTAAAGGGATTTAGGGGGTTTAAAGGGATTTGGGGGGATTAAAGGGATTTAGGGGTTGGAATGAAGGGAGGGGTTTTGGGGGATTTGGGGGATTTGGGGGATTAGGGGGTTATGAGGGATTTGGGGGTTTGGGGGATTTGAGGGAGTTTGAGGGGATTTGGGGGATTCGAATGAAGGGGAGGGATTTGGGGGGATTTGGGGGCTTGAAGGGGATTTGGTGGACTGCCCGCCTGTGCTCAGGGACGGGATTTGGGGAGGGGATTTGGGGGTTTGGGGGTTTAGAGGAGGATTTGAGGAGATTTGGGGGATTTGAGGGGGTTGGGGGATTTGGGGGCTTGAGGGGATTTGGAGGATTTGGGGGTTGGGGGATTTGGGAAGCTGGTAATGAAGGATTGGGGGATTTGGGGGGCGTTGGAGGATTTGGGGGTTTGGGGATTTGGGGGTTTGGGGGATTTGGGGGGGTTTAAGGGATTTGGGGGATTTGGGGGCTTGGAGGGATTTGAGGGACTGTCCCGCCTGTGCTCAGGTGGGGTTTGGGGAGGGGGGTTTGGGGGATTGGGGGTTATGGGGGTTATGGGGATTTGGGGGATTAAGGGATTTGGGGGATTTGGGGGTTTGGGATTTGAAGGGATTTGGAGGACTGCCCTGCCTATGCTCAGGTGGGGATTTGGGAGGGGGTTTGGGGGCTAGATTTGGGGGACTAGATGGGGATTTGGGGAGGTTGGGGGGATTAGAATGGGATTTAGGGGTTGAATGAAGGGAAGGGGATTTGGGGGGTTTGGAGGATCTGAGGGAGTTTGGGGGTTTAGGGGGATTTGGGGGTTTAAGAGGGATTTAGGGGGTTTGGGGGCTTGAAGAGGATTTGGGGGGTTATGAGGGGTTGAGGGGATTAAAAGGGATTTGGGGGATTTGGGGGATTTGAGAGAATTTAGGGGGATTGGAACAAGGGGAGGGATTTGGGGGGTTATGGAGGGGTTTGGGGGATTTGGGGGAGTTAGGGGGCTTGGGGAGGGATTTGGGAGGGTTTGGGGGTTTAAAGGGGATTTGGGGGGATTTGGGGATTTTGGTGGTTATGGGGGGAGATTTGGGGGATTTAAAGGGATTTACGGATTGGAATGAAAGGAGGGATTTGGGGGGTTATGGACGGGATTTGGGGGTTTGGGGGGATTTGGGGGATTTGGGGGATTTGGGGGGGTTTGGTGGGGATTGGAATGAAAGGGAGGGGATTTGGGGGGATTATGGAGGGGATTTGGGGGTCCCAGAATTGATTTTTTTGGGGATTTTTTGGGGTTTTTTTGGGATTTTTTTGGGGTTTTTTGGGTCGGGGGTCTCGTTGCTGACCCCCCCTCTAATTTTGGGGGCCCCCCCCAGGACCCTTTCTGCGAGTGGCAGACCCTGGGGGGGGGGATTTGGGGGGCGATTTTGGGGTGTTTGGGGGCCGATTTTGGGGGTCCCAGCATGGATTTTTTTGGGTTTTTTTTTGATTTTTTGGGGGATTTTCGGGGTTTTTTGGGTCGGGGGTCTCAGTGGTGACCCCCTCTCTGATTTTGGGGCCCCCCCAGGACCCTTTCTGCGAGTGGCAGACCCTGGGGGGGGGATTTGGGGGGCGATTTTGGAGGTCCCAGCATGGATTTTTTTGGTTTTTGGGGGGATTTTTTGGGGATTTTTTTGGGATTTTGGGGGTTTTTTGGGTCGGGGGTCTCAGTGGTGACCCCCCCTCTAATTTTGGGGGCCCCCCCAGGACCCTTTCTGCGAGTGGCAGACCCTGAGGGGGGATTTGGGGGTCGATTTTGGGGGTCCCACCATGGATTTTTTTTGGGTTTTTTGGGATTTTTTTGGGGATTTTTGGGGTTTTTTGGGTCGGGGGTCTCAGTGGTGACCCCCCCTCTAATTTTGGGGCCCCCCCAGGACCCTTTCTGCGAGTGGCAGACCCTGGGACCCCCCGACTCCAAACGGGGGACTTCGCTTGCACGCCGGCCGTCAGGGGCTGTAGAGACCCCAAACTGCCCCTCTGCAGCAGGTCCGGGGCTGGGGGGGTCCTGGGGGGGTTTGGAGGGGATTTGGGGGGATTGGGGGATTTGGGGGTTTGAAGGATTTGGGGGTTTGGGGGTTTAAAGGGATTTGGGGGATTTGGGGGTTTGGGGGTTTTGGGGGGGTTTGAGGGGCTTTGGGGGTCTGGGGAGGTCCTGGGGGATTTGGGGGTTTGAGGGGGATTTGGGGGATTTGAGGGGTTTGGGGGCTGTGAGAGACCTCAAAGCTGCCCTCTGCAGCAGGTCCGGGGCTGGGGGTCCTGGGGGATTTGGGGGGTCCTGGGGGATTTGAGGGGGTCTGGGGGGGTCCTGGGGGCTTGGGGGATTTGGGGATTTGGGGGTCTGGGGGTTTAAAGGGATTTGGGGGATATTTGGGGATCTGGGGGGTCCTGGGGGCTTTGAAGGGGATTTGGGGGATTTGAAGGGATTTGGGGGGTTGAGGGGATTTGGGGGTTTGAGGGGATTTGGGGGATTTAAAGGATTTGGGGGGTTTAGGGGGGTTTGAAGGATTTGGGGGGATTTGGGGGTTTGGAGGATTTGGGGGGTTTGAGGGATTTGGGGGTTTGGAGGGGATTTGGGGGTCTTGGGAGGATTTGGGGGTTTGAAGGATTTGGGAGGTTTGGAGGATTTGGGGGTTTGGAGGGATTTGGGGGTTTGAAGGGGATTTGGGGGGATTTGGGGGTTTAAAGGGATTTGGGGGTTTGGAGGATTTGGGGGGGTTTAAGGGATTTGGGGGTCTGGGGGATTTGGGGGTTTGGGGGATTTAGGGGATTTGGGGGGTCTGAGGGGTTTAAAGGGGATTTGGGGGTTTGGGGGTCCTGGGGGATTTAAGGGGATTTGGGGGTTTGAGGGGATTTGGGGGTTAGGGGGATTTGGGGGTTTGGGGGTTTGAGGGGATTTGGGGGAGTTGTGAGAGACCTGCACGGCCACTCTGGAGGTGCGGGGTCTGGGGGATCCTGGGGGTTTGAGGGGATTTGAGGGGATTGGGGGATTTGGGGGATTGGGGGTCTGGGGGTCTGGGGGCTTTGAAGGATTTGGGGGGTTTAAAGGGGATTTGGGGGATTTGGGGGTCTGGGGGGTCCTGGGGGTTTAAAGGGGATTTGAGGGAGTTTGAGGGATTTGGGGGTCTGGGGGATTTGGGGGATTTGGGGGTCTGGGGGTATTTGGGGGTCCTGAGGGGGATTTGGGGGATTTGGGGGGTTTGGGGGATTTAAGGGATTTGGGGGTTTGGGGGTTTGGGGGATTTGAAGGATTTGGGGGATTTGGGGGTCCTGGGGGGATTTGGGGGTTTTGGGGGCTGCTGGGAGACCCTGACTTGCCCTCTGCAGCAGGTCAGTGGCTGGGGGATTTGGGGGATTTGAGGGGTCTTGGGGGATTTGAGGGGTTGGGGAGGTTTGGGGGAGATTTGGGGTTTATGGGGGTTGAGGGATTTGAGAGGCTTGGGGTTTGGGGAGGCTTTGGGGGCTTTGAGGTCCTGGAGGGAATTAGGAGGGGATCTGGGGGCTTGGGGGTCTTGGGGGGATTTGGAGGGTTTGGGGGATTTGGGGGTCCCGAGACCCAGGGTTTTTTGGGGGGTCTGAGGTTATTTGGGGTGGGGTCTCTGGTTATTTTTAGGTCATTTTTGGGGTGATTTTGGGTCAATTTGGGTCAGTTTTGAGCCATTTTGGGTGGATTTTGGGTCAGTTTTGAGCCGTTTTGGGTGGATTTTTGGGGTGATTTTTGGGGTTTTTGGGGGTCCTGGAGACTCGGGTTTTTGGGGAGGGTCTGAGGGTTCTGTGCTCTCCAGCCGCTGCTGTGCTCGGGGTGTTTTGGGGGGGGTCTCGGGGTGTTTTTGGGGTGATTTTGGGTCAGTTTGGAGTGGTTTTGGGTGGATTTTGGGTGGATTTTGGGGTGATTTTTGGGGTTTTGGGGGGTCCTGGAGTCCCGGGGTTTTTTTGGGGGGGGGTCCGTGATTATTTGGGGTGGGGTCTCTGGTTATTTTTGGGTCGTTTTTGGGGTGATTTTGGGTGATTTTGGGGTCAGTTTTGAGCCGTTTTGGGTCAGTTTTGAGCGGTTTCGGGTGGATTTTGGGGTGATTTTTGGGGTGATTTTTGGGGTTTTTGGGGGTCCTGGGGACGCGGGGTTTTTTTGGGGGGGGTCTCTGGGTATTTTTGGGTCATTTTTGGGGTGATTTTGGGGTCATTTTGGGGTCATTTTCAGGTCATTTTGGGTCAATTTTGAGCCATTTTCGAGTGGATTTTGGGGTGGTTTTTGGGGTGATTTTGGGGGTTTTTGGGGGTCCCGGAGACCCGGGTTTTTTTTGGGGAGGGGTCTGAGGGGTCTCAGTGCCCCCCCCCAGCCGCTCCTCGTGCTCGGGGTGTTTTGGGGGTGATTTTGGGGTCATTTTGAGCCGTTTCGGGTCAGTTTTGAGCGGTTTCGGGTGGATTTTGGGTGGATTTTGGGGTGTTGGGGGTCCCGGAGATCCGGATTTTTTGGGGAGGGGTCTGAGGGGTCTCTGTGCCCCCCCCCAGCCGCTCCTCGTGCTCGGGGTGATTTTGGGGGGTCATTTTGGGTCAGTTTTGAGCCGTTTTGGGTGGATTTTGGGTGGATTTTGAGCCATTTCGGGTGGATTTTGGGGTGATTTTGGGGTTTTTGGGGGTCCTGGAGACCCGGATTTTTTTGGGGAGGGGTCTGAGGGGTCTCTGTGCCCCCCCCCAGCCGCTCCTCGTGCTCGGAGTGCCTCGCCCCCCCCTCTCAGTGTGCCTGGTGCCCCTCGACCCAAAAATGCTTCCTCTTCGCCTCCTACCTGGCCAGGTACCCCTACGGGGGCTGCCGGGGCTGGACCGACAGGTACGGGGGGTTAATTGGGGTTAATTGGGGTTAATTGGGGTTAATTGGGGTTAATTTGGGGTTAAATTGGGATTTATTGGGGTTTTGGGGTGTTGGGGGTTGGGGGTTAATTTGGATTTAATTTGGATTAAATTGGATTTAATTTGAATTAAATTGGGATTTTTTGGGTCCTGGGGGGGTTTTGGGGGGGTTAATTTGGGTTTAATTTGGGGTTAATTGGGGTTAAATTGGGATTTATTGGGGGTTTTTTGGGTCCTGGGGGGTTTGGGGGTTTAATTTGGATTAAATTGAATTTAATTTGAATTAATTTGGATTTAATTTGGATTAAATTGGGATTTATTGGGGGTTTTTTGGGTCCTGGGGGGGGTTAATTTGAATTAATTTGGATTTAATTTGGATTAAATTGGGATTTATTGGGGATTTTTTGGGTCCTGGGGTGTTTAATTTGAATTAATTTAGATTTAATTCGGATTACATTGGGATTTATTGGGGATTTTTTGGGTCCTGGGGGGGTTTAATTTGAATTAATTTGGATTTAATTTGGATTTAATTGGGATTTTTTGGGTCCTGGGGGGATTTGGGGGCTTTAATTTGGATTAAATTGGGATTTTTGGGGCATTTTGGGGGTATTTTGGGGGGATTTGGAAGCTTTGGACCATCCTGGTGGTCCCAACCCCCCCTCCCCCCCCCCGGGGGGGTCCCAAAGTGATTTTTGGGGTGACTTTTGGGGGTCTTTTTCCAGCGTCCACTCGGCCCCTTCCCCCCCAAAAAAAAAATCAGCATCGACTCAGAGTCCTGGGGGGGATTTGGGGGGGTTTAATTTGAATTAATTTGGATTTAATTTGGGTTAAATTGGGATTTATTGGAGATTTTTTGGGTCCTGGGGGGGATTTTTTGGGTCCTGGGGGGTTTAATTTGGATTAATTTGAATTTAATTTGGATTAAATTGGGATTTATTGGGGGGTTTTTTGGGTCCTGGGGGGGTTTAATTTGAATTAAATTGAATTTAATTTGAATTAAATTGGGGGTTTTTGGGTCCTGGGGGGATTTGGGGGCTTTAATTTGGATTAATTTGGGATTTTTGGGGTCCTGGGAGGGTTTAATTTGAATTAAATTGGGGTTTTGGGGTGACTTTTGGGGGTCTTTTCCCAGCGTCCACTCGGCCCCGCAGTGCCGGGAGTGCCCCCAGCTCCGAAACTGCCGAGAGTGCCTCGCCCAGCACGGCTGTGGCTGGTGTGGGAGGGGGGACAACCCCTCCATCGGCAGGTCTGGGGGGGTCCCCCAAATTTGGGGGTCGGGGGTCGTGTTTTGGGGGATTTGGGGGTTTGGGGGGTTTGGGTGATTTTGGGAGTTTCGGAGGGGTCGGAGGGCTTTGAGGGAGGAATTTGGGAGGGGTGGGAGGGGTTTGAGGCAGCTCTGGGGGTCTTGGGGGTCCTCGGGGTCTTTAGGGGTCCCCAAATTTGGGGGTCGGGGAGGTCGGGAGGGTTCGGTTCTGGGGGCTTGGGGGTTTTGGGGGTCTTGGGGGATTTGAGGGGGTTTTGGGGGTCTTGGAGGGAATGAAATGGGAATTTTGGGGGTGTGGGAGGGGGACAACCCTCCATCGGCAGGTTTGGGGGTCCCCAAATTTGGGGGCTCGGGGAGGTCGGGGGGTCGGGGGTTCAGGTTTTGGGGGTTTGGGGGTTTTGGGGGTCTTGGAGGGTTTTGGGGGTCTTGAGGGAATGAAACGGGAATTTTGGGTGGTGTGGGAGGGGGACAACCCTCCATCGGCAGGCTTGGGGTCTGGGGGTCCCCAAATTTGGGGGTCGGGGAGGGTCGGGGGGCTTCGGTTTTGGGGGTTTGGGGGTTTTGGGGGTCTTGGAGGGGTTTGAAGGGATCAGAGGAGTTTGAGGAGGGAATTTGGGGGGTGGGAGGGGGTTAGGGGCTCTTTGGGGTCTTTAGGGGTCCCCAAATTTGGGGGCTCAGGGGTCTTGGGATGGTCTGGGAGGGTCCTGGGATGATCGGGGGGTCCTAGGATGATCTGGGGTCTTGGGATGATCTGGGGGTCCTGGGATGGTCTTGGGGGGTCCTGGGGTCCTGGATGATCTGGGGGTGTCTGGGGGGTCCTGGGAGATCTGGGGGTCCTGGGGGTCCTGGGATGGTCTGGGAGGTCTTGAGGGGTCCTTGGGGTCCCAGGATGATCTGGGGGTCTTGGGGGTCCTGGGGAATTTGGGGTCCTGGGGGTCTGGATGGTCTGGGGGTCTTGGGGGTCTCAAAGTCCTGGGGTGATCTGGGGGTCCAGGGAGTCCTGGGATGATCTGGGGGTCCTGGGATGGTCTGGGGGTCCTGGGGGTCCTGGGATGATCTGGGGGTCCTGGGGTCTTGGGATGATCTGGGGGTCTCGGGATGGTCTGGGGGATCTTGGGATGATCTGGGGGGTCTTGGGGGTCTCAAAGTCCTGGGATTGATCTGGGGGTCCTGGGATGATCTGGGGGTCTTGAGGGGTCTTGGGGGTCCTGGGATGGTCTGGGGGTCTCGGGAGTCCTGGGGTTGATCTGGGGTGTCTTGGGGTCCCGGGATGGTCTGGGGGTCTTGGGGGTGTTCTGGTGAGTCCTGGGGGTCCTGGGGGTCTTGGGATGATCGGGGGTCTTGGGATGATCTGGGGGTCTTGGGGGTCCTGGGGAATTTGGGGTCCTGGTGGGTCCCAGAATGATCTGGGGGTCTTGAGGGGTCCTGGGTGGTCTCGGGATGATCTGGGGAGTCCTGGGGGTGTCCTGGGAGAGATTTGGAGGATTTTGGGGGTCTTTGGAGTCCTGGGGGTCCTGGGATGGTCTGGGGGTCTTGGGGGTCTCAAAGTCCTGGGGTTGGGATCTGGGGGTCCTGGGGTCTTGGGATGATCTGGGGGTCTTGGGGAGTCTCAGAGTCCTGGGGTTGATCTGGGGGTGTCTTGGGGGTCTTGGGATGATCTGGGGGTCTTTGGGGGTCCTGGGGGTCTTGGGATGATCTGGGGATCTTGGGGGGTCCTGGGGAATTTGGGGATCTTGGGGCTCCTGGGATGATCTGGGGGTCTTGGGGGTCTCAGAGTCCTGGGGTTGATCTGGGGGGTCCTGGAGGGTCCTGGGATGATCTCGGGGGTCCTGGGGGTGTTCTGGGAGTCCTGGGGGTCTTGGGATGATCTGGGGGTCTTGGGGGGTCTGGGGGTTCTGGGTGGTCCCAGGATGATCTGGGGGTCTTGGGGGTCTCAGAGTCCTGGGATTGTTCTGGGGGTCCTGGGATGATCTGGGGGTCTTGAGGGGTCCTGGGGGTCCCAGGATGATCTGGGGGTCTTGGGGGTCCTGGGGGTCCTGGGATGATCCGGGGGTCCTGGGGTGTTCTGTGAGTCCTGGGGGGTCTTGGGGTCTCAAAGTCCTGGGGTTGATCTGGGGGTCCTGGGATGATCTGGGGGTCCTGGCATGATCTGGGGAGTCTTGGGATGATCTGGGGGTCTTGAGGAGTCCTGGGGGTCTTGGGAGGTTCCTGGTGTTCTCTAACCCTCCCCCTTTCCCTCCCCCTCTCCCCTCCTCCAGGTGCCTTCCAGGCGACTTCTCGGGGTCTCTGAGGGGGGCTCCTCCTCCTCCCCAAACTGCTCGTGGTGGGAGCCTCCCCTCCTCCCCTCCCCCTCGGGGTCTCCCCACCACCCCGGGGTCTCCCCTCCCCGGGGTCTCCCCACCTGCGGGGTCTCCCTCCCCGGGGCTCTGGTGGTACGGGAGTGCCCTGACGTGGACGAGTGCGGCTTGGGGGTCGCTCGGTGCCACCCCGGGCCCGCTGCAGGAACACCCCCAGGCCTGGGAGTGCCTCTGCAGGAGGGGCTTCAGGGGGACGGGGTCACCGACTGCCAGCCCACGTGAGGAACCCCACGGAGGGATTTTGGGGGATTTGGGGGGTTTGGGGGATTTGGGGGTTTGGGGTCAGGGGTTAAGATTTGGGGGGTTTAGGGGATTAAAGGGGAGTTTGGGGGATTTGGGGGTTTGGGAGGGATTTGGGGGTTGGCGGGGGTTAAGATTTGGGGGGATTTGGGGGATTTGGGGGAGTTTGGGGGTCCTAGGAAGTCAGGAGTTGAGTTTTGGGGGATTTGGAGGGTTTGGAAGGTTTAGGGGGATTTGGAAGGTTCAGGGGGTTTGAGGGGTTTGGGAGGTTTAGGGGTTTAGGGGTATTTGGGGAACACCCCCAGGCCTGGGAGTGCCTCTGCAGGAGGGGCTTCAGGGGGACGGGTCACCGACTGCCAGCCCACGTGAGGATCCACAGGGAGGGGCTAAGATTTGGGGAGGTTTGGGGAGTCTGGGGAGTTGAGGTTTTGGGGGATTTGGGGAGTTTAGGGGGATTATGGGGGATTTGGGGGAATTGTAGGGAGTTTAGGGGGATTTGGGGGTTTGGGGTCGGGGGTTAAGATTTGGGGGATTTGGAGAATTTGGGGGATTAGAGGGAGTTTGGGGGTCATGGGAAGTCAGGGAGTTGAGTTTTGGGGGATTTGGGGGATTTCGGGAGTTTGGGGGATTTGGGGGGATTTGGGAAGGTTTAGGGGGTTTAGGGGGATTTGAGGGGTTTGGGGGTTTGGGGGAACACCCCCAGGCCTGGGAGTGCCTCTGCAGGAGGGGCTTCAGGGGGACGGGGTCACCGACTGCCAGCCCACGTGAGAATCCACCTGGGGGCTTTGAAGGGGATTTGGGGGGTTTGGGGGATTTGGGGGATTTGGGAGGGTTTGGGGATCTGGGGGTTAAGGATTTGGGGGGGTTTGGGGGGGATTAAAGGGGAGTTTGGGGTCCTGGAAGTCAGAGGAGTTGAGTTTGGGGGATTTATGGGGTTTGGGGGATTTGGGGGACTTTTGGGGAGTTTGAGTGAGATTTGGGGGATTTAGGGGGTTTGGGGGGTTCAGGGGAGTTTGGGGAGTTTGGAGGTCAGGGGTTAAGATTTGGGGGGTTATGGGGGAACACCCCCAGGCCTGGGAGTGCCTCTGCAGGAGGGGCTTCAGGGGGACGGGGTCACCGACTGCCAGCCCACGTGAGAAACCCCCTGGAAGGGGTTTAGGGGATTTGGGGGGTTTGGGGGTTCAGGCGGTTAAGATTTGGGGGTTTGGGAGGATTAAAGGGAGTTTGGGGGATTAAAGGAGTTTGGGGGCTTTGGGGGATTTGGGGGATTAAAGGGGAGTTTGGGGGATTAAAGGAGTTTGGGGGATTTGGGGATTTGGGGGTTTGGGGGAATTGGGGAGTTTAGGGGGATTTGGGGGTTTGGGTCAGGGATTAAGATTTGGGGAGGGTTTGGGGGATTAAAGGGAGTTTGGGAGATTTGGGGGATTTGGGGAGATTGAGGGATTTGGGGGATAAAGAGGAGTTTGGGGGTCGTGGAAGTCAGGGAGTTGAGTTTTGGGGGATTTGGGGGTTTGGGGTTGGGGGTTGAGATTTGGGGGGTTGGAGGTCGTGGCAAGTCGGGGATTAAGATTTGGGGGATTTGGGGGAGTTTGGGAGGATTTGGGGAGGGTTGGGCTCAAGGGGTTAAGATTTGGGGGATTTGGGAGTTTGGGATTTAGGTGGGCTCTAGGGGTTGTGGTTTGGGTTTGGGGTCTCTTTGGGAGCTCTTGGGATGATTTTGGGGGTTGAGTTCCAATTTGGGGCCTCTGGGGTCTTTGGGGTCTCTTTGAAGGGGGGGACCTGAAACCCCCCAGACCCCCAAAACCCAAATCCCCAAACCCCAAAACCCCAAAACCCCAAAAACCCAAAAAACCCAAAACCCCAAAACCCCAAAAACCCCAAAACTCAAATTCCCCAAAATCTCAGGTGCTACGACGACTGCGGGCACGGGACTTGCTCAGGACCCCCCAACTTCACCTGCATCTGCGACCTGGGCTGGACAAACCTCCCAACCCCCTGAGACCTCGGGGACCCCCGGGACCCCCAACGTCACCCTGGGGGAGGGACGAGGACCCCCCAGCCCGGCTGTGCTCGGTGGACTGCGGGTGCCACTTCCACAGCTCCTGCGAGAAGGGGGGGCCCGGGGTCTGTGACCAGTGCCAGAGTGAGTGGGAGGTCCCAAATCACCCCAAAATCGCCCCAAAATCCCTGGAAAAATCGCACCAAAAATCAGCCCAAAATCCCAAAAATCGTCTCAAAAATCGCCCCAAAAATCACAAAATTGTCCCAAAATCATCCAAAATCCCAAAAATCGCCCAAAAATCACCCCAAAAATCCCAAAAATTACCCCAAAATCCCCAAAATCACCCCAAAAATTGTCCCAAAAATCGGCACAAAAATCGCCCAAAAATCCCAAAATTGCCTCAAAAATCCTCAAAATCGCCCCAAATCCCCCAAAAATCCCAAATTGGACCCCAAAATCCCCCTGAGCTCCCCAGACCCCGGGGTGCCACTTCCACAGCTCCTGCGAGAAGGGGGCCGGGGTCTGTGATCAGTGCCAGAGTGAGTGGGGAGGTCCCAAATCCACCCAAAATCACCCCAAAATCCCTGGAAAATCGCACCAAAAATCAGCCCAAAAATCACAAAAATTACCCCGAAAATCGCCCCAAAAATCACAAAAATTGGCCCAAAAATTGCCCCAAAAATCCCAAAAATCGCCTCAAAAATTGCCCCAAAAATCGCCCCAAAAATCGCCCCAAAATCAACCCCAAAACCCATGAGAATCAACCCCCAAATCACCCCCAGAATCCCCAAAATAACCCCCAAAAACCCCAAAATCCCCACAAAAATCGCCCCAAAAATCGCCCCAAAAATCCCAAAAATCGCCACAAAAATCGCCCCAAAAATCTCCCCCAAAACACCAAAATTCCCACCCCAAATCCCCCCCAAAATCAACCCCAAATCCCCAAAATCGCCCCCAAAATCTGAGCCCAAATGACCCCCTGAGACCCCAAAAGCCCCAAAAATCCACCCCAAATCCACCCCCAGATCCCCACAAAATCCACCCTAGATCCCCAAGTCAACCCCAAAATGGAGCCCAAAACCCCCAAAACCCCCCAAAATCCCCTTTAACGCCCCAAACCCCTAAAATCCCCCTCAACCTCCCCCAAATCCCCAAATCCCCCAAATCCTCCTCAAATTGAACGGGGGTCCCCAGACCCTCCCAAATCCCCCCAAAATCCTCCCCAAGACCCTCCAAACCCCCCAAATCCTTCCAAATCCCCCAAATGCCCCCAACCCCCAATTCCCCATAAACCTGCTCAAATCTCCCCAAATTCCCCCTAAACCCCCAAATCCCCCAAACCCCCAAATCCCCCAAATCCTCCCAAATCCTCCCCAAATCACCTTTAAAATCCCTCTAACCCTCCCAAATCTCCCCCAACTCGCCCAAATCCCCTTTAACCCCCAAACCCCTCCAAACTCCCCAAATCCCTTCCAGCTCCCCCAAATCCCCTTCAATCCCCCAATTTCCCCCATAACCCCCTCAAATCCCCTCCAAATCCCCCAAATCCCCTTTAACCCCCTCAAATCCCCCAAATCCTTCCAAATCCCCCAAATCCCCCAAAATCCCCAAAACGCCCCCAACTCCCCAAATCCTCCCCAAACCCCCAAAATCCCTTTAAATCCTCATTTCCATGTCCCCCGAGACTGGACGGAGGGTCCTCGCTACCAGCGCTGCCGGCCGGGCAGTCTCGCCCAGGGGTCCCAGGGTGCCCCCAAATCCCCTTTAAACCCCCAAATCCCCCCAAATCCCCTTTAAACCCCCCAAATCCCCCCAAATCCCCTCAACCCCCCAAATCCCCTTTAACCTTCTCAAAACCCCCCAAATCCCCCAAATCCCCTCAAACCCCCCAAATCCCCTTTAAACCCCCAAATCCCCTTTAACCCCCTCAAATCCCCCAAATCCCTCCAAACCCCCCCAAATTTGTATTTTGTGTCCCCCAGACTGGACGGAGGGTCCTCGCTGCCAGCGCTGCCGGCCGGGCAGCTTCCCAGGGGTCCGAGTGCCCCCAAATCCCCTTAAACCCCCAAATCCCCCCAAATTGAATAGGGGTCCCCAAATCCCCTAAATTGAACAGAAGGTCCCCAGACCCTCCCAAATCCCCCAAATCCCCCCAAACTCCTTTAAACCCCCCAAATCCCCCCAGATCCCCCAAATTTAACAGGGTCCCCAGACCCTCCCAAATCTCCCCAATTCCCCCAAATCCCCTTTAACCCCCCAAATCCCCCTGAGATCCTCCCAAACCCCCCAAATCCCCCCTCAAACTTTCTGAAATCTCCCCAATTTCCCCATAACCCTCCCAAATCCCCCAAATCCCCCAAATCCCCCCAAACCCCTAATCCCCCAAATCCCCTTTAAACCCCCAAATCCTTCCAAACCCCCCAAATCCCCCAAACTTTCTGAAATCTCCCCAAATCCCCTTTAACCCCCAAATCCCCCAAACTTTCTGAAATCTCCCCCAATTTCCCCATAACCCCCAAATCCCCCCAAATCCCCCTAAACCCCCAAATCCCCCCAAATCCCCCCAAATCCCTCCTAAACCCCCAAATCCCCCAAGACCCCCAAATCCCCCAAATTGAACAGGGGTCCCCAGACCCTCCCAAATCCTCCCCAAATCCCCCAAATCCCCTTTAAACCCCCCAAACCCCCCAGATCCCCCAAATTGAACAGGGGTCCCAAATCCCCAAGACCCCCAAATTGAACAGAAGGTCCCCAGACCCTCCCAAATCCCCCAAATCCCCTCAAATCCCTTTAACCCCCCCAAATCCCCTGAGATCCTCCCAAACCCCCCAAATCCCCCAAACTTTCTGAAATCTCCCCCAATTTCCCCAACCCCCCAAACCCCCCAAACCCCCAAAATCCCCTTTAACCCCCCAAATGTCTATTTTTGTGTCCCCCCCCCAGACTGGACGGAGGGTCCTCGCTGCCAGCGCTGCCGGCCGGGCAGTTTCGGCCCGGGGGGGTCCCGGGGGTGCCGTCCCTGCCTCTGCCACGGCCACGGGGACCCCCTGAGGGGCTTCTGCCACCCCAGCTCGGGGCTCTGCCACTGCCAGCCCCCCACCACGGGCGCCCACTGCCAGAGCTGCGCCCCGGGGTACTACGGGGACCCCAGGTGAGTGAAAAACACCCCAAAATTACCCAAAATAGCTCCTGAAAATACCCAAAAATACCTTCAAAAATAGCCAAAATATACCCCAAAAATAACCCCAAAATAACCAGAATATACCCCCAAAATACCCCCAAAATAACCCCCACCACGGGCGCCCACTGCCAGAGCTGCGCCCCGGGGTACTACGGGGACCCCAGGTGAGTGAAAATAACCCCAAAATTACCCCAAAATCACCCCAAAATAGCTCCTGAAAATACCCAAAAATACCTTCAAAAATAGCCAAAATATACCCAAAATAGCCCCAAAAATAACCAGAATATACCCCCAAAATAACCCCAAAATAGCCC
>NW_026087431.1:0-70025 GCF_022539395.1 Myiozetetes cayanensis
CACGCAGGGGGTCCCGGAGCTCCAGAGGGACACGTGGGGGGTCGCGGAGCCCCAGAGGAGCCCCAGGGACCCTCTGGCTGAGAGGGAGGCGAAGCCATTGGGGGGTGGGGGGAGGTGAGTCCTGGGGACTGGGGGGAGGCTGTAAATAAAAATTTCACCTTTTCCCCATGGAGTTTGCAGGGATTTCTGGGGATTTGTTGTGGATTTACGGGGATTTGCACGGATTTATGGGAGTTTCTGGATGTTTTCAGGAGTTTCCAGGAGAAATTTCAGGTGGAAAGTGTTCCCAGTGAGTGGAATTCCTGGTACCAGCAGGAGCTGGGACAGGGAAGGGCTTCCTGATGGAAATGGGGAGGTTTAGGTGGGATAAGGGGAAGAAATCCCACCCTACGAGGGCTGGGATGGAATTCCCAAGGAAGCTGCGGCTGCCCCATCCCTGGAAGTGTCCCAGGCCAGGTTGGATCAACCTGGGATAGTGGAAGGTGTCCCTGCCCATGGAATTGTGTGGAACGGGATGGGCTCCAAGGCCCCTTCCAACCCAAACCATTCCCTGGTTTCCGAGGTGTGGGGGGCCCTTCCCACCCCCCGGACTGGTCTGGGGAGGAATAACCGGTATTTGTTCCCGATTGATGAGCTCAGGTGGTTCAAGGAGCCCGAGGTGGGGACAGGAGCAGGTTTGGTGGTTCCAGGAAGATCTGGGACATCTCTGACCCTTCCAGGAGAGAAAACGAGGGGGGGACCAGCCCAGCACCCAAAAAAAGTGGGAATTAACGATTTAATTTCCACGTCGTGGACACGCTGGGCCGGGATAACCCCCCAAGTCAGCCCACAGCGCCTGATTAGCCCCTCATTAGCCTTGTTAGTTAGCCCAAGGCTGCTACAGGCTGAGCCTCATGGCCTGGATGGCGTCAAAGGTGGCCTGGGTCAGCGGGACGTAGGATCGCCGGGAATTGTCGCGGAAGAACAGCGGATCCTGGACCAGCTGGGGGTCGAAGCCCTCCCGGACCAGGTTGCTCTTGCACTGCTTGAAGGTGCCTGTGATCTCCAGGGCGTCCTGGGGATGAGGGACATCGGAAACGGGGGGTCCTGGGGCTGTGTCTGAGTGCTGGTGGGGGTTGATCCCACCCCTTGGCATGGGTTGATCCCACCCCTTGGCATGGGTTGATCCCACCCCTTGGCATGGGTTGATCCCACCCCTTGGCACAGGGTGACTCCCCCGCTGGAACTGTATGAGCCTGAAGGTCCCTTCCAGCCCAAACCATTCCATGATTGGAACTGGATAAAGCCTGAAGGTCCCTTCCAACCCCAACCCTTCCCTGGTTCCACTGTGCCGTGACTGGGCGCTGGTGCTGATGGATCACTCTCCTCCCGTGGCCAAAGCCCCCCCAGTCCCAAGCCCCCGGAGCCCCCCGTGCTGACCTGGACCCTGATGAAGCGGGGGGCGGCGTAGGGGGGCAGCGTGTCCTGCGTGAAGGCGAACAGGGTGTCCCCGTCGAAGGTGGCCCCGTCCTTGAGGCGCACAGCGGCCATGCCACAGCGGCCCTCGCACCCTGCGGATGGCACCGGGGGCCACCTGAGTCACCTGGGGCCACCAGGGGCCACCTGGGTCACCTAGGGCCACCACGGTCACCTGGGGCAACCACGTCCTTCAAATTGGGCCACCAGGCCCCGTTTCACCCTCCCCAGTGTCCTCCCTGACCTGCCCGGGCAGCCGCGGGCCGGACTCACCAGGCACGGCCACGCCGTAGACGTTGACCTCCTGGATGAACCCCACTGCGGCCAGCGTGGCCTCCACCTCCGTCGTGGCCACGTTCTCCCCTTTCCACCTGGAGAGGAGGAGGAGGAGGAGGAGGAGGAGGAGGAGGAAGGGGCAGCTCTATGAGCCGGGCGCTCGGGGCCCGGCGCCACTGCCGGCGATGCGCGGGCCGGAATTACCGGAAGGTGTCCCCGACGCGGTCCTGGAAGTAGAGGAAGCGCTGGCGGTCCATCAGCAGGAGGTCGCCGCTGTTGAAGAAGGCGTCGCCCTTGGCCAGGACGTCCCGCAGCACCTTCTTCTCCGTCTTGGCGGCGTCGCCGGCGTAGCCGTGGAACGGCGCGTTCTGCGTGATCTTCACCACCAGTAGCCCCGTCTCACCTGGGAGGGGGCCGGGGGGGAATTCAGTCTGCCTGAAGGGCGTTCTGGTGGCCACAGGAAGGTGGTTTTGGTGCCCGCCCCCCTCCAAGGCCCGGCTCTTACCGGGCCCGACAGGGATGCAGAGCCCGCGCTCGTCCCGCACGGGCTCGTCCGCGGCCACGTCGTACTTGATCAGCTCGAAGGGCGCGAAGGGCTGGGGGATACGGGGAGATAAACCTGGGATTAAAACCTGGGCCAGGGGTGGGAGGGACCAGGTCGGGCCTGCTGGGATTGGGCCTTTCCCCTCTCGCCCCCCCCAGTCCCAATGTCCTGGGGGTTAAAAACCGCTTGAGTTCGAATCAGCCTGGATCGGAAATGCCTAAGTCTGAATCTTTGAGTTGGTCTAAGCCTTTGAGTCAGTTTAATTCTTCGAGTCAATCTCTTTGAGTCAGTCCAAGTCTTTGAGTCAGTCTACATCTTTCAGTCAGTGTAAATCTTTCGGTCAGTCTAAGTCTTCGAGCCTAGAAGTCCGAATCTTTAAGTCTAAATCTTTAAAACCTTCAAGTCCAGCTCTTCAAGTCTAAACCTGTAATTCCAAATCTTTAGGTCTAAATTTAGGTTTAGATTTTTCAATCTAAGTCTAAATCTAAAGTCTAAATCTTATTTAAATCTGTTTAAATAAGCCCTATACATCTCTGATTTACCCCAAACACCCCAAATGACCCCAAACAACCTGAGATGACCCCAAAAACTCCTAGCCGACCCCAAAACCCTGCGTTCTCACCTTGAGGAAAATGTTGGACCTGCCCACGGCCCCGACCTTGCCGGTGTAGTTGATGAAGCCAGCGTTGCCCTCAGTGGCCCCATAGAATTCCCAGATGGCCACGGGCCCGAAGCGCCGCAGGAATTCCTTCCACACCTCTGCCTTCATTCCGTTGCCCAGGGCCAGGCGCACCCCGTGCTCCCGGTCATCGGGGCGCTGGCAGGGACAGGGGTGTTGGGATGGGTTTGAGGTGGTTTGAGTGGGTTTGGGGAGGTTTGGGGTAGTTTTGGGTGGGTTTGGGGTGGGTTTTGGGGTAGTTTTTGGGTCATTTTTTGGGGCAGTTTTGGGGTGGATCTGGGGTGGGTTTTGGGGTAGTTTTTGGGTCATTTTTTGGGGCAGTTTTGGGGTGGATCTGGGGTCGGTTTTGGGGCAGTTTTGTGGGCAGTTTTGGGGGCGGTTTTTGGGCAGTTTTGGGGGTGGTTTTGGGGCAGTTCTGGGGGCAGTTTGTGGGCAGTTTTGGGGGCAGTTTTTGGGGCTCACCGGGGGTGTGTTGCACAGGTAGCGCATGAGCTCCCCCACGTACTGGATGACGGTGACGTTGTACTTCCGACAGTCAGCCCAGAACTGTGAGGCCGAGAACTTGCTCCTCAGGACACACGTGGCTCCTGGGAGGGCACGGCCGGAGGGGAGGTGAGCCTGGTCCTTCTTGCTTTTCCCTTCATCCACCTGCCCATCCTTCCATCCGTCCCTCCATCCATCCATCCATCCATCCTTCATCCATCCATTCATCCATGCATCCATCCATCCATCCATCCATCCATCCATCCATCCTTCCACCTCTCCCTCCCTTTATCCCTCCACCGATCTCCCATCCATCCTTCCCTCCACCCATCCCTCCATCCCTCATCCATCCACCATCCCTCCTTCTATCCCCCCCTCCCTCCCTCCGTCCCTCCCTCCCCTCCCTGGTCCCGCGGGGCTGGGCTCTCCCGCACCGACATCGAGGCAGCCTCCAAGGCCCACGAGCAGCCCGGCCGAGTGGTAGAGGGGCAGCGTCGTGTACACGATGTCGTCGCGGCGCAGCCCACACATGCGGGCCAGGGTGGCAGCCATCATCAGCTTCAGCTCTGTCACCACTGCAGCCTTGGGCAGCCCTGGGGACCCAAAAATCCCAAACTGACCCCAAATACCATCAACGGACCCCAAATACCCTTAACTGACCCCAAACACATCCAACTGACCCCAAACATCCCAGAGGGATGTTCCTGCCCCAGGTGGACCCACCACACTCGTGGCTGGAGAAAGACCCCACAAGAGACCCCTTCAACCTTCCCAGACCCCGCTCCCCCCTGTCCCCCCAGCTCCGTCTCCTGGCAGTTCCCAGCAGTTCCCAGCTCCCTCTCACCGGTGGTGCCGGAGGTGTAGATGTACATGGCCTTGGAGGTGGCGGTGATGCCAGCGCGGTACTGGGCGGGCACAGGGTCCGCGGGGGCTGCCTCAATGTCGGGGAGCAGGGCCGGGACCCCCGAGGTGGGCGAGCAGGGGCTCAGGTAGAATACGCGGACCCCAGACCTGTGCAGGCCTGGGAGAACCTCCTCCACAGCCCCCTGGAGCTCTGGGGGGACATGGGGGGTCATGGGGAGACACGGTGGGTCACGGGGGGGCAGGGTCTGGGGGGACAGGAGGGAATAGGGTAGGGGACAATGAGGACCACAAACGGGCAGTAAAGGGACCCCCAAATGGATAACAAAGGGACTCCAAATGGGGACCTGAGGGACCCCAAAGTGGGCACACAGACAAACCCGTGCACAGACACACAGACACGTGTGCAGACACTGACACACATGTAGACACGTGCAGACTCTGACATATGTGGGCACCGGGGCTGGCGAGGATGGCTGAGATCAGGGCTGGCGAGGACCAGAGTGATCTTGGTGGCCACATCCCCCCATGATCCTGTAGACCCCAAATGTCCTCTCCATCCCCTCTCACCAGGGCTGGCAAGGATGACTGAGACCTTGGTGGCCATATCCCTGTGTCCCCCCAGCCCCTCTGACCACCAGGGCTGGCAAGGACCAGGATAACCTCGGGGGCCACGTCCTCCCGTGTCCCCACAGCCCCCCGAACGCCCCCTCCACCCCTTCTCACCCTGACTGGTGAGCAGCAGGGTGGCCCCGGCAGCCTCCAACGCGTGCCGCAGCGCCTGTCCCCGTGCGTTGGTGTTCACGCAGGCCATGACACAGCCCAGCTTGGCCAGCGCCAGCCACGTCCACACGTAGGTGGGCGAGTTGGGCAGGAACACGGCCACCGTGACGCCGGGGCTGAGCCGCAGGTGCCGCTGCAACACCCAGGCCGCCCGGTTGCTCCTGAGATCTACGTCCTCGTAGGTGTAAAGCTCGTCCTGGAAGCGGAGCAGGGGCTGCTGCGGCCGCCGCCGCGCGTGGAGCAGGAACACGTCCAGGAGGGTCTCGGGGGGGCTGCGGGCGAAGCGACGACGGCAGCGCAGCGCCGACCTGGCCATGCTGACAAAGGCCACCAGGTCGTCCCAGAGGAACGGCGGGGCGAGCAGCAGGGCCAGCCCGGCCAGCGCGGCCGTCAGCAGCCCCAGCAGCACGGCCATGGCCACTGAGGGGTGGCCAGAGGTGGCCAAAGGTCCGCGGGGCCGGGCCGGGCGCACCTTTGGCCCCGGCGGGGCCGGGAGTTCGTTGCTCCCTCGGGATTTGTTTGCTTTGCTTTGCTTTGCGCTGCCTCCTTCCTCTTTTGTGCCGGGGCTTGTTTGTTTTTTTCTTTTCCTCTCTCTCCCTCTCAGTTTTCGCACTCCCAGCCCCGGGGTGTGACTCCGCTACCTGGGGCCCTGGGGGTCTGTCCCTTTGTCCCCTCTGTCTCCATAACTGTCCCTCTGTCCCCTCCTGTCCCTCTGTCTGTCCCTCAGTCAGCCCGTCCTGGCCACTCGGGTCTCTGCTCTGGGTTCGGGCAGTCACAGGTGGGATGTCACACAGTCCACAAAGTGTCTGTGGGGTCACACGGGGTCCCCTGGGGGGTGTCACACGTGGGGTGTCACACACAGACCCCAGAGAAGGGTCACGCGAGGTCCCTTTTGAGGCGTCACACCCCGATCCCAAAAGAGGGAAGAGGAGCGGTCACACCCACGCGCGTAAAGCACTGGGGGGAAGCGGAGTCCCCAGCTGAGTGTCCCCTGCGCTTCCCAAACGCCACAGCGAGCCGGGACCCCCTCCTGCCCCCCACCCCTGCAACGGGACACGGCGCGGGGCGGGGAAAGTCCAAAAAGAGGAAGAGGTCCCACCGAGATTCGAACTCGGATCGCTGGATTCAGAGTCCAGAGTGCTCACCATTACACCATGGGACCGCCTCGCGCCGCCCCCGCCGCCCGTCCCAGACCCCTCCGCGCCGATCCCTCCTCCACGAAAAAGAGACCCCGCGACCCTCCCTGCGGGACAGGAGCGGCGGAAAACAGGGAAAAAAACCCCGGGGTGCCCCGAGAGAGGGAAAAACAGGAGCGCCCGAACAGGGACTTGAACCCTGGACCCTCAGATTAAAAGTCTGATGCTCTACCGACTGAGCTATCCGGGCTCCTGCCACCAGTGTTTACCGGGGCCAATTTGAGCTGAAATCTCGAGGATTTGGGAAAAATCACGGGATTTTGGGCAGAAATCATTCCCAGGGGAATAATTCCTCTGGCATTGTGCCGGGGGATGGATTTCGGGGCGTGTTGCAAAATACAATTGTTTATTATTATAATGAATAGTAATGATAAGTAATGTATAATTATATCATAGTCATATATGTGATTATATTCGATATTATATATAATTTATAGAATACATAACATAATATGTATTATATAAAATATAACCCAAATATATTTTATATATTAATTTATTATCATATTTATAATGATAATAAAATACCCTTATATATTAATATATAATTATATTAGATGTTACATATAATTTATAGTTTAATATATACTCTAATACAATATATACTCTAACACAATACATAACATAATATATCAAATATAACCCTAAACTATTATAGAATTCCCATTTCTCTTTTTCCAGGTCCAACCCCTTTGGAGAATGCAAATCAGGACTTTCAGGGACCATAAAAATATAAAACCTGGGGACAAAGTTCTCCCCAACCTGACGCCAGAGGAACCTTCAGGTCCTTCCTGCTCTGGTAAGAAATTCCCGGTAGGAAAAATCCGTGAATTCACTTCTAGAGCTCGATTTATCTGGAAAAAGTTGATTTTTTAATGGGAATAAATTGATTTTTTTAACCGGAATAAATGAATTTAACTGGAACAAACTGATTTAACTGGAATAAATTCATTTTTTGAATGGTCAGGAATGAAGGTGAGGCAGTAACTCCCACTTTCCAATGGGAATTGCAGTCCCTGGCAACTCCTGATTTTATCAGGGATTGGAGACGTGGGAAAAAGCACAAGAATTCCCAGGAAATCAGGTTGAAATCAGGATTAAATCCCAATTTAAACCCAGCTCACTCCTTGTTTATCTTCCCTGGGAACGTGGATTGGTGGGAAAAGTGCTTGGAAAGAGACCCATCCATGAAATCCTGGAATTCCCTTCAAATCCCCCTTCACATATTTAAATTCCATGGGGAATCAGGGAGGAAAAACACCCGGAACCTTCTTTTCCTTGAGAACCCCAATCCATCCATCCATAAATTCCCAGATATTTTCCCCTGTTATTTCATCCCTCGATTCTCTTGTTCTTTCCCGTGGAACGTGCAAAGGGGCCGAAGGAATTCTGGGAGATTCTGGGACATCGATGGATTCCCGGGTCTGGTGGCTGATGTTGCTCCCAATCCTGACATTCCAACGTGGATCCCACCTGGCCGCAGGTGAAGATAATTCCATTTGGGATACATTTGGGATGTATTTCCCTAAAACACCTGATTTCTGCTGAAATTCCCTCAAAAACCTCGGAAAAGCTTCTTTATCCGGAGGGTGCTCGGGGCTGGAGCCCAGGGAATCGGTTTTCCCCCCCATTTTTCCATGATTTTTCCAAACAAGATGCCCAAAGGTTCAAAACACCGAAGGATGAATCCAGGGATCTCAAATTCCAGAAGCATTCCGTGCTGTTTTCCCTGGATTTCCTTTGGATTCCTCTCCCGCTGACCTGGTTCTGTTGGTTGCCCAATGTAATTCCATGAAAACCCGACGTGGATAACCGGGAATGAATACCTCTTTTGTCCCCAAACAGGTTGGTGGGTGAGTTCTCCCGGGATTCCCATCGTCGGGATTGTCGGGGATCAGGTTGTGCTGCCCTGCCAGCTCAGCCAGGACCCCATTCCTGAGGTTTTCTCCGTCCGCTGGATATTCCACAATGATTCCCGAAGGATCCTCGTGGGCAGTTTCGATGGGAAGAGCCAGGAGGAGGAGGAGGGGGACGGAAGGTTCCAGGGCCGTGTGGAGTTTTTCCCCAGGGAATTCCGGGCCGGGAATGTGTCCCTGGGACTGAGGAATGTCAGGATCTCCGACCAAGGGTCCTACACGTGCCACGTGTCCTTCCAGGACGTGTCCCAGGAGGTGTCAGTGGAGCTGGAAGTGGCAGGTGGGAATTCTGGGATCCTTCCAGACCTTTTTTAAAAAAGAAAATGGCCCATAATTTTTATGGGTGTTTTTTTTTTTTTGTGCATTTTTAAGTATTTTAAATCATTTTTTACGCTTTATATTTTTGTGGGTTTTATATTTTATATATTTTCCGCAGCCATCGGCGACATTCCCACCATTGTCCTGAACTCCCGGAAAAGCGACCTCGGCCTCTCCTGCCGAGCCTCGGGCTGGTTCCCAAATCCCGAAATTCTTTGGCTGGACGGCCAAGGAAAGATCCGGAAGGAATTTTCCAGCCCCAGGACGACGCTGGAGCCGTTGGGACTGTTCCGCATCGACGCTTCTATGACCCTCCCGCCCGGATCCGACCTGGAAGTTTCCTGCAGGATCGTCAACCCCCGGCTCAATGTCACCAGGGAATCCCGGATCCGCATTTCAGGTGGGTCTGGAATCACCCCCAGGATCGGCTCCATTCCCAGATCCGTGCTGGGAGAAATGCTCTGATCCTCTTCCACCACATTCCTGGTTGGTTTGGTGTTCCAGGAACTCCATAAAAAGTGGGATTGAGGCTTTTCCTGGTCCTTTCTCCAAGATGTTGGAGCTGAATTAAAGTAGGGATTGGGAGTGCGTTGGATACATTGGTTTTCCCTCTTAAAAAGCGGGATCGAGGCTCTTCCTTTTCCTCCTCCAAATTCCAGCAGCCATCTCCTTAATTATTAATGGACTTTTAAAATCATTAACATAAAATAATTAATGGAATGTTGCTCCTTTTCCCACCTTTTCACAGATATTTTCCTCCCCTCCATCTCCTCCTGGCTGAGCCTTTTCCTGGCACTTTTGGGCCTCAACCTGCTCCTGATTTCCGCTGTGTTTTGCCTCCTGAGGAGTAAGTGCTGGGAAAAATCCCCTGGAAAAAACAAAAATTCCCGAAGGAAATCTGGGTAAAATAAAAACAGCAACAACAACAACAAATCAAATTAAGAAATGAACAGAGTGACCAAATTCCAGAATTGGAGCCTGAAAAAGGTGGGGAATTCCTGACTCTGTTTCACAGAATTCCTTGGGAAGTCAATCCGAGGGTGTTCTCGGCGGGATTAAATCCCAGGTGACGATCTGGAGCTCGTTTTAGTGCAAAAAACATGGGATAAAAGGACTTTTTTCCTGCTTTCTTTAACCAGGGAGCCACAAGGAAAATGCCAGTGCAGGTGAGTGATGAGGAACTAAGGTTAATTATTTATATTAATTATATTATTTATATTTAATAAAACTATTTATAGATTGATATTACCCATATTTAAATTATTTAATTTTATTCCTATTAAATCCTGGAGCAGTTTCATCCAAAGGTTTTGAGGCCTTTAATTTAATTTAATTTTTGCTTTATTTTTATTTTTTAATATTATTTTAAAATGAAACTGAAATAAAAGAAATTTAAATTAAATTAAATTACAGGAAGTTAAACAAAGTTGAGTTTAATTTAATTCAAATCAATTAAATTGTAATTAAATCTGAGGTCTAAACTCATTTTGTAAATCTCACCATGGCAGGAGAAGGAAAAATTCCATGAAAAAATTCCCATTTGGATGAATTTCCCTTGTTTTTCAGTGAAAGTGAAGCTGGAAAGGGAAGAAGGTAAAAAATCCTCCAGGAAATGGAAAACATCTGATGTCAAATATCAGGGAAGTTCCCAAACTGGGATTTTTGGGAGCCAAAATTCCCTGTCCTCTCTTTTCCAGAAAAAAAGAAGGTGAAGTCGGTGTTGGGTAAGAGATTCCCCTTCCCTTTCCCTTCCATTTCCCTTCCCTTTCCCTTCCCTTTTCCCTTCCCTTTTCCCTTCCCTTTTCCCTTTCCCCCCCTTTTCCCTTTAACTCTGGGAGGCACCTCCAGAACAACATTAACAATAAATATTAATGATTATTAACAATATCTATTATTAAATATTAACATTATTCCAAATTATTCCCTCGATTCCATGTCCGGAATCTCCAGATGGAGAGAAAGCCAAGAAGCGAGCAGGTAAATCCCATTCCCATGAAACATTCCCTGGGAAAAACAATCCTTGGTTTAATCAACTTCCTCTTAATTGAAAGTGATTAATTAACCCCCAGAGGTGATCCAGCCACAGCTTTCCCCTTCCTCTTCCTTGGGATTTCATGGAATCACTTAGGCTGGAAAATACCCCTGAAATCCCGGAATCCAAGCCCAAATCTTCCACGATCCAAATCCTTTCCCATGGATATTTTCCTTGTTTTCCCTGGAATTTCCCCCTCCCTCAATTTCTGCCCTTTTCTTTTTCCAGCCAAGATCCACTTCAAGAAACGCTTTGGTAAGGGACTGTGTTTGCATAAATTTGCATAAATTTGCATTTTTTGTCTCTGCATCGTTGTTAGAAACAATAGGATGAGAATTCATGGATATATCCATGTTATTCCTGGATTTAAAGTTAATGAATGCGGTGAATTATCAATTTATGGGGAGGAATATCCTTGTTTTCCACTCCTGGGAGCTGTTCCCGTTGGGAAAACTGGGAAAGAATGGGAAAAAAGGGACTCTTGGGTGTTGTTCTAGTTGGGGAAAATGGGAAAAAAATAGGAAAAATAGGGAAAAAATGGGAAAAATGGGGAAAACTGGGGGAAAATTGGGAAAATTGGGGAAAAATAGGAAATCCAAACCAAATATCTTTTTCTTGCAGGTAGACTGAAAACAGAACTGGGTGAGTAAGAACCATGGGACTGTGGAAATTCCTGGGATTTGGGTGTTAAATGGGATTTTTGGGAGATCCAAAGGGTTTTCCCGGTCCTGGAGGATCAAATGATACCAAAAAGCCTGGAATGCAGCAATGTCTGTTGTTTTTCCATAGATTTCTGGGAAGCCCGGAGCCACGCAGGTGAGCTGGAAAAATGGGAATGTGCCTTGGATAATGGGAATGGAGAAGGGATGGGGATGGTGGGAATGGTGGGGAAAGGGAGTCCTGGAAGGTGTCCAAGGCCAGGGTGGGATTGGGATGCAATTCCCAAGAGGATAGATGGGAAGTGGGAGAGGCATTTGTGTCCTGGGAAATCCCAGGATGGGAGAGATCCAGCAGGGCCTTGGGTCCTTTCCAACCTCAGCCACTTGGGAATCCAGGGATTTGGGGATCCGTGAATTCTGGGATTCGGGAATTGAGGGATTTGAGGACTCTGAGATTTGGGGATTCAGAGGTTCAAGGATTTGTGGGTTCTGGGAATCTGGGATTTGGGGATTCAGGGATTCAGGCACTTGAGAATTCAGGGATTCATGGATTCTGTGGCTCCTCCTCCTCCTGTCCCGCAGTTCCCGTGGCCTGGAATGCCCTGGAGCGGATCCTGGAGCTCCCAAGCGGGGAGAGCGAAGTGTCTGCGCCCACATTCCCGGTGCATGTGGGGAGGGAAGGCTTTAGAAGTGGGAAGTGCTACTGGGAGCTGGAGCTGGGCGAGGAGCAGGACTGGGTGCTGGGAGTGCTGCGGGAAAACGCGGGATGCGGGGCCGGGCCCATTCCTGGGTGGAATTCCTGGGCTCTGCGTAGATCCCAGGGACAGCTCTTCTCCAGCGGCGGATCCCGCGGGCTCGGGAAGCTCCGTGGGAATGGCTCCACCCTCGGTGTCTTCCTGGACCTGGACTGGGAGCGCCTGGAATTCTACAACGTGGAGACCGCAGAGCTCCTGGAGAGGCTGGATCTGAGCACTGGGGGGGATCCGCAGGGAATGTTCTTCCCGTTTGTGTCCCAGGGAGAAGGGATCAGGATCCGCCCGGTGCCAATCCCGCTCCCGCTGAAGGGACTTTGAGTGGGCGTTGGGGAAAGGGTTGGGGAAGTGGGGAGAAAATGATGGAAAAGGGAATGGGAAGGAACGGGAGGGTTAAATAAATAAGTTCACGATATCACAACCTTTTTTCAAATTTATTAATTAATGCTAATTATTAACCCATTAATCACCCCCCGGCCCCATTAAACAGGGTCATGTGACTCAACCTCCCACAGAGCGAATTCCCAACCCTTTCTCATTGGAGCCAGGGCTGAAAAATGGGAAGAGATTTCCAGAAAACCTCAAGGGCAGCGATGCGAGGAGGCTTTTCCCTTCCACGTCGAAGAAGGAGAGGTTGTGGGATTCCTGATCCAGAAAAACCCCGAGCACCGGGCAGGGCCTGCAATTCCAGCCCCCGGGAATGTTGAATTCCCCCGGGAATAGCCAAGGCTGAGCACCTGCTCCCGCTCCCGCGGCAGGACCATCCCGCCGTTCCGCAGGGAATCCCGGATCTCCTCGGCCAGCACCCCCAGCTCCCAGCCGGATCCGGCCCCGACCTCCACTTCCCAGTAGTGCTTCCCTTGGGAAAAGGATTCCTTGGACACGATGACGGGTTTGAGGTGGAGCTGCTCGGCAGTGGCAGAGCAGGAAACGACCCAGGATTGATCCCGGAGGGAGAGTTCGGGATGTTTGCAGAGCTCGTCCAGGGTCAGCGGGACTGGGAAAGGGGGGAAAGCCGAGGATTTACGAGGAATTAGGGAAAAGTAATTACAGAAAGCAATGGGAAATGGGAGAAAATGGGAGAAATTATATAAAAGAATGTAAAATTATATAAAATTTGGGGGGTTGTGTATAGTTTAATGTGACAATGGAGGAGGAGAAAGAGAGGAAGAGGAGAAGAGGAAGGAAGAGGGAAAAGGGAAAAGGGAAGAGGGAAAAGGGAAAAGGGAAAAGGGAAGAGGAAGAGGAAGAGGAAGGCCCCAACTCACCTGCATTGCTCTGAGCACGTCTGAACGCTGCAGGGAAATGAGTGACTAATTAATGCTAATTAACTAACTACTGTGACAGCAGCTCATTTGCATGATTTTTGCATAACTGGGGGCAGGGTTAGGGGATTCAGGGTCGGGTCCAACTCACCCAGCTGGGCCTGGATTTGTTCTGGAAGGAGAGAAGTTTTGTCACTGTCCTGCTGGAAAAGGGGCACCTGGGCCAGGTGAGGCACCTGTGTCACCTGTCCCAGGTGTGTCACCTGCCCCAGCCCTCAAAGTGGCCTCATTTTTTCCCCCAAAAGTGTTTTTTGTTTTGTTTTGTTTTGTTTTTTTTCCCCTGAGCCCCAAATCCCTGAAATTCCTGAAATTCCCCAAGCTGTGGAATTTTCTCACCGATTTTCGACTCCATCTCCTGGTTTTCTATGGGGAAAGAAAGGGAAATCGGGATTTGGGAACGGGAAAGGAGGGGAATTCTGGGAATTAGGGGATGGAAAGGATTTTTTACCCTTCTGGAATTTTTCCTGCACTTCCTCTGGAAGACAAAGGGAGAAAATGAGGAAAATGGAGAAAAATTCAGGACAACTCCCCACCCCCAGGTCTAAGAAATCATTAGAATGCCTCCAATAAATAATCTCAGCCCAACGAAGACTTAGGCTGAGTCTAACAAACCCTTAGTCCCGAGCTCAGCCCTTACCCAGCTCCATCTTGAGGTCCTCGATGTCTGAAAGGGTTGAAATATTAAAAATTACATTTTTTACCCCTTTCCCCCCCCAAAATACACTGAATTTCCCCCATTTTCCCAACACTTCCACAGGGTTTTTTTAACAGAGCTGATTTTCCGGGTCCAAGTGATTTGTTTTTTTTTAATTAGTTAAAAAAATTTGAGGAGAGAAATTGTTGAGAAAAAAAACCAAACTTTTTTCCACTCACCCTCCAGAATTTGCTTGTGGGCATTTTCTGGGAAAAGAGGAAGATTTTAGAGCACAAAAAAATTAATTTTAAAATTTAATTTGATTTAATTAATTAATTTAAAATTTCCCAGCATTTGGGTTTTCCTTGGGTTTTTTAGGGATTTTCAGGAGAAACTGCCACAAAGATAGGTCAGAAAATCCCAATTTTGTGGAGTCTTTGCTGCAAAACATCCTGAAAAATGGGATTATTTCCCCCCGTGGTTGATCCCAATGGCAAAAAGAATTCCCATTTTTCCCGACACTCACGATGGAACTGAGCGTTAACCTGAGGTTTAATTAAGTTAATTAATTAAATGAATGGTTTCACTCACTTTCCCGATCCATCGTCTTTTTGTTGACTGTGGGAAAATGGGGAAAGGCAAATATTGGTTAATTTGGGATTTTTTCCAAGGAAGGTTTTCCTGGGAAGGGGAAAAAAGGAGGGGAAAAGGGGGAAAAAAGAGGAAAATGGGAAAAAATGAGGAAAAAAGGGGGAAGGGAAAGAAAGGGAAAAAAGGGAAGGGGGAAAAGGGGGAAAAGGGAAAAGGGAAAAGAAGGGAAAGAGAAAGTTTGGGAAGGTTTGGGAAGGGAAGGAAAGGAAATTAAGGAACTTACTCCGGAGTTTATAAACAGCTGCCAGGACCAGGAATATTCCAAAGAGCAGGATCATCACAAAAGCTGGGAGCCAGGGGGAGATGGCCGGGAAGAAACTCTCTGGAAAACAATCCAGGGGCTCCGTTATTCCCTTGGAATATCACCCTGACCATGGAAGAGCAGAATGGTTGGGCTGGGAGGGATCTTCTTCTAAACCCCCTTCCCTAAAGCCGGGAATTCCATCCCCAGTCTCTCCCTCAAAGCACCACCAACCTTGGAATGATTCGGGAAGCTTCCCCCAGCTGGAAAAGCAGGAAATTCCACTATAAAACTGGAAATTGATCGATTATCCCACTGAAGACTGGGATTCCCAGGAAAAATGGCACCAGATCCCTGTTTTTCCCCCCTCACCCGCAATGACGACGGAGGATTCCGTGGACGTTTTCCTGAGGCTGTCGACGATCCTGCAGGACACGGCATTCCCAGATCCCGGCGTGAGGACGATGGAGCTCCCAGCATTCCCAGCTGTGTCCATGCTTAGGGGATTCCCAGTGATATTCCTGCCTTTCCCATCCGTCCACAACACCCGGACTTCGGAGAAGAGCCGCTCCGAGAGGCACTTGAGGCGGATTCCAGAATTTTCCAACCCATCCAGGACGAGCAGCGGGCCATGGAAGCTCCCTATGGATGAGCAGGACACAGGAGCTCCAGAAGAGTATCCCAATTTCCCTCCCTCTCCAAGGCATCTGGAATTATTGGAATAATTCCTGCCAGGTTGGAATAAAATAAAACGAGCCAAGAAATACATTGGGAGCCAAACATTCCCTCCCTCCCCCCCCAAAAAAAATCCCAAATTAACTTCCCTGAGTTCCATCAATGGAATAATTTGGAAGCTCGAATCCCAAAGAATTCCAGAAGCTCTCCGGGGATCCTCAGGGTCTTTTCCAAGCTCAATAAATCCATGAAATCCCATAAAATTACCCATTGTGGGGTGGAGTCTGGATAGTAATGGGATGAAGGCGAGGATCCAGATCCAGTTCCCCATTTCTGCAGGGGAAGGAAAAATCCCAGGTGGGAATGGGAGATCCATGGGATTGGGTCCTGCTCCTGAGCTCTGGAGCAGCTGTCTCTGCTCCAACAAATGGTTCCCGGTCCTTGGAAGTTGTTCCGTGGGTTCCTTTCCCGGATTTATGAGAAAGGGGAAGAAAGAGAAAATAGGGAACACTCCTGGAAATTCCCTTTTTCCAGGGCGTCCTTTTCCTCAGTGGCAACTCCCAGGAAAACGAACCCATTCTGGAAACTTTGGGGTTTTTTTAATCCACAGTTTTTTTGGGATGTTTTTATCCCACTTTCGGCCCCTTTTCAGCCCCCACCCCCCATGACGTCACGGTGTCAAAATTCCTTTCGGTTTCCCGAGGGGTAAAAGAGAATTCCCAAATACTTCAGGGGAAATCCCGAAACGTTGGAAAACCGACGCGAAGGAAGGGAAGGCGACGGGAAATCCCACGGGAAAAGGAGGGAGAAGAAAAACTTGGGAGCTCCGCCTATTAACAAACAGAAAACTGGAATTTATGGGAATTATGGTTTTATATAAACCGAAATGGGATAAAATTCCCTAAAGAAAAAGGTGGGAAATCGTGTGGAAAAAGGGAAAACCAACCTGGTTTTCCAGCAGCGCCCGCTGGACCTCCCGAAAATTGCTCGGGATTGAAACCAGCCGGAGGCTCCGGAGGCTCCCAGGACCTTTGGAGCCAAAAAGGGCGGAAATTCCAGCAGTGAAATGATTGCCGGTTTTCCAAAGGTCACCAGGGAGGAGGGTGGGAGGGAACAGAAGTGGGAACGGGGCGGGAATTTGTGGGATTTGGGGCGAAATCCTCTGGGATGAGGAAAAAAAAAGAGCAAAGGGGTCTTCGGAGGATGGGAGTTTTCTGGGATTCAGACCAGTACGACCCAGTTCAGACCAGTGTGGCCCATTCCGCTCTCAGTCCCTCCCAGTATGTCCCAGTGCCATCCCAGTGGCCCATTCCCCTCCCAGTGCCCTCCCAGTATGCCCCAGTGCCATCCCAGTATGTCCCAGTGCCCTCCCAGTATGTCCCAGTGCCATCCCAGTGGCCCATACCCCTCCCAGTGCCCTCCCAGTGCCCTCCCAGTATGTCCCAGTGCCATCCCAGTGTCCCATTCCGCTCTCAGTCCCTCCCAGTATGCCCCAGTGCCCTCCCAGTATGTCCCAGTGCCATCCCAGTGTCCCATTCCGCTCTCAGTCCCTCCCAGTCCCTCCCAGTGCCCTCCCAGTATGCCCCAGTGCCATCCCAGTGTCCCATTCCCCTCTCAGTCCCTCCCAGTGTCCTCCCAGTATGCCCCAGTGCCATCCCAGTGTCCCCAGTCCCTCCAATCCCTCCCAGTCCCGCCCCAAGGCACTCCCCCGGAAGTGACGTCAGCGCGCGCGAGCGCGGCCGGAAGCGGCTGCGGTCGTTGCGGCGGCGCCGGGTGAGAAACTGGGAGAGACTGGGAGGGACTGGGATGGGATTGGGGAGGACTGGGAGAGACTGGGAGGGGATTGGACGGGACAGGGAGAGACTGGAGGGGAACTGGGAGAGGCTGGGATGAAACCTGGATGGACTAGGGGGGACTGGGATGGGATTTGGGGGGGCTGGGAGGGACTGGGAGGAGATTAGAGGGACTAGGAGGGGCTGGAGGAGATTGGGGGGACTGGGATGGACTAGGAGGGACTGGAACAGGACTGGGATGGACTGGGACATACTGGGAGGAGCCTCAGCTCAGAGGGTCCCCAAACTCAGCTCGGGAGGAACCCAAGCCCAGCACAGAGGGTGCCCAAGGGGATCCCTAAACCCGGCTTATGGGATCCCCAAGCCCATCTCAGGGGGGGGTCCCAAAAGGGTCCCTAAGCCCAGCTTTGAGGGTCCCCAAGTCCAACTCAGGAGGATCCCAGGCCTGTCCCCTCTCCAGTGTCTTCTCTCACCCTCTCACCTGCCTGGGTTCCAGGTGTGGCCATGGAGGGGTTGCAGGGGAGGGGCCACGACCCCAACTTTTCCCAGCGGATCCCGGAGGAGCCTCCAGGGGAGGAGGAAGAATCAGGGGAGGAAGAATTTGGTGAAGAACGAGGGGAGGAGGAAGAAACTGGTGAAGAACCAGGTGAGGAAGAACTTGGTGAAGAACCAGGAGAGGAGGAAGAACCAGGAGAGGAAGAACCTGATGATGAACCAGGTGAGGAGGAACCAGGTGAGGAAGAACTTGAAGAACCAGATGATGAAGAACATGGTGAGGAAGAGCTTGATGAGGTCCCAGGTGAGGAAGAAGAACCAGGTGACGAAGACCAGGAGGCCACTCAGGTGGCACCAGGAAGAGCCTCCTGCGCCCAGGTGAGGCCTCCAGGTGAGGCCTCAGCCCCTCCCCTGCGCCAGCAGAAGCCCCGCCTGTACCTGAACCCCCGGCAGCCCCGCCCCGGCCGGGATCACCTGGAGAGCCCCGAAGAACCTGGACCTTCCCATGGGAACCACTTGCAGATGCTGTGGGGCCGCCCGGGTGAGCTGGGCCACCAGGTGAGCCCAGGTGAGCTGAGCCCAGACGAGCTGGGCCCAAACGAGCTGGGCCACGCAGGCGAGCTGAGCCCGGATGAGCTGATCCCAGGCGAGCTGGGCCCAGGCGAGCTGAGCCCGGGCGAGCCCAGCCAGGCCTTCGTGCAGCTCATCGATGAGCGCGGCGTTTACTCCACAGCCAAGCTGGTGCTGGGCGGCCGCGGTGGCGCCGGTGCCGTAACCCCCACGGGCGAGGGGGAGCGGGCGGAGCCGCCAGGCGAGGCGCTGGCGCCGCTGGAGATCCGACGGGTGATTGTGGCCGAGAAGCCCTTCCAGTGCCCCGTGTGCCACAAGGGCTTCAAGCGGGCCTGGGAGCTGCTGAGCCACGAGGTCGTGCACACCGAGGCGCGGCCCTTCACCTGCCAGGCCTGCGGGGCCACCTTCAAGCGCCACTCGGACTTCAAGAGCCACGGGCTGGTGCACACGGAGGAGCGGCCGCACCGCTGCGACCTGTGCGGCAAGCGCTTCAAGCGCTCCTCCAACCTGCAGGAGCACCGGCGCATCCACAGCGGGGAGCGCCCGTTCGCCTGCCCGCGCTGCCCCAAGGGCTTCAAGACGCCCTACGAGCGCCAGCGGCACGCCCTGACCCACCTGGGCGCCGAGCGGCCCTTCCGCTGCGGCGACTGCGGCAAGGAGCTGGCAACGGGCGCGGCGCTGCAGCTGCACCGGCGGCAGCACTGCGAGGACAAGCCGCACGCCTGCGGCGTCTGCGGCAAGAGGTTCACCTACGGGCACTCGCTGAAGGTGCACGAGCGGGTGCACACCGGCGACCGGCCCTTCACCTGCGGCCTCTGCGGGAAGGGCTTCAAGCAGAGCAACGCGCTGGCGTCGCACGAGCGGGTGCACACGGGCGAGCGGCCCTTCGCCTGCCGCACCTGCGGCAAGGCCTTCAAGCAGTCGTCCTACCTGGCCATCCACCAGCGGGCGCACACGGGCGAGCGGCCCTACGGCTGCGAGGCCTGCGGCAAGGCCTTCGCCCGGCCCTCGCTGCTGCTGCAGCACCGGCGCGTGCACAGCCAGGCCCGGCCCTACGAGTGCAGCTTCTGCCACAAGTTCTTCAAGGACCTAGCCTACCTGGGCGTGCATGAGAAGGTGCACACAGGGGAGACGCCCTACAAGTGCGGGGTGTGTGCCAAGGGCTTCGCCCACCCCTCCAACCTGCTGCAGCACCAGCGCGTGCACAGGGACACCTGAGGGGGCGGAGCTGCCGCGATGGGTGTGGGCCCCAAAAACCCGCTGTGGACCCCAAAAAAGCTGATGGACCTGTGTTAAGGACACCTGAGGTATAGGTGAGGGGAGCTGGGACAGGTGTGCGCCCCGAGAACCTGCTGTGGACCCCAAAATGCCTCAGCAGCAACACCTGAACCAGGATACCTGAGCCCCAGGTGAAGGGATCTCATAGATATGCTCCAGGACAGGTGTGCACCCCAAGAACCTTCTGTGGACCCCAAAAACCTGCAGCAGCAACACCTGAACTGTGACACCTGAGCTCCAGGTGAGGCCATCCAGGACCTGCACACCTGGACAGGTGTGGTCCCCAAAACCTGCAGCACCTGAACCACAACACCCGAGCCGCGACGTCACCGACACTGGACACGCCCCCCGGACCTGTGGGACCCCCAACACACCTGAGGCCAGGTGTGCACACCTGGATTTTTGGGGTGGAACAGCCACAGCTGGTGACTCGGGTGCACCTGGGACTGGGCACATGCTGACCTGGATTCTCCTTCCCGGATTCCTGGATTTATCCCCCTTTGGATGGGACAACTCACCTGTGGGCACCTGGACTCCCCTGTGGACCCCTGAGTCTCACCTGTGCTCCCCTGTAGGAACTTGGGGCTCACCTGTGCACACCTGGGACTCACCTGTCTCACCTGGGTGGTACCTGTAGCACTGGGGGTGGAGTCTGGGTGCACCTGGGCTGGGCATATATTAATTAAATGATGGTTAATTGATGACATCATTGATGGTCTCACCGGATTTCACAATGGAAGTGAGGACCCCCCCAAAATTCACACCTGGAAGTTCAACCCCTCCCTCCAAAATTTGCACCTGTATCACCGGGATGGTTGAAACCCCCAATTTTATTAATTTCCACCTCATTTTCCCACTTGCTTTCCCCCCCCACACCTGCCTCATGTGTGTGGGGACACCTGAGCTCCCCCAGGTGTGTTTTGGGGGGTAGCAGGTGACAGGTGAGGTCAGGGGGCATCGTCCTTGATGAGCTGCAGTGTCTCCATCTCCTCGGAGGGGACCCTCCTGGGCAGGTAAATGGACCCCAGGTGACCTGTGGGGGGAAAGGGAAACACCTGGTCACACCTGGGACACACCTGGGACACACCTGGGGGGGTGGGACTCACCTTTACCTGGGGCTGCTCCCAGACACCTGGTCCTCAAGGTGAGCCAGAGCAGGACCCCACTGAGTGACGTCATCAGCGCCAGCAGGGCCACCAGGGGTACACAGGTTGGGGGCGTACCTGGCGGGGGGGGGGAACCGGTGAGAACCCCCCAAACCTGGCCTTACCTGTGCCAGGTGTGGGAGGGGTGAATTAGGGGGGAGGGGAAGGGGGCGTTTGGGGGATTCAAGTCCAGTTACTTGTGTAGGTGTGTCACCTGTCCCCCCTCTGCCTGTCACACCTGTTCTGGCACCACCCTTCTCACCTGTCCCACCTGTCCCACCTCTTCACACCTCTTCTGGTTCTACCTGTCACACCCATCCCCCCACACCTTGACACCTTCCCCCCCCACCCCGCCCCGTGCCTCACCTTTGGGCATGGTGCACACCACACCTGCGGCCCCACCTGCGTGGCAGGTGCCCGGCCCTGACCCCTCCCTCAGGCACTCCAGGAGCAGCGTCTCAGAGCCCCGACAGGTGAGACCCTCCATCATCGTCCCTGGGGCCGGGTGAGCCCTGACAGGTGCGCTGAGGGCGGGGCCGCAGCCCAGCTCCCTGCACACCACCTGTGCCTCCAGCAGGCTCCAGGTGTGGCCGCACACGCCCAGCCAGGTGTGGTTGTGCAGCACCTGCACCTGCCCCGCGCAGGGCCCGGGGCCATCCCGCAGCCGCACCTGCAGGGGGGTGGGACCTGCGAGGGAGGGGCACACACCTGAGCACACCTGAGCCCCACCAAGCCCACCTGAGCCTCCCCAGCCCCATCTGACTGCCCCCCTCCCAGCCCAGCCCCTCACCTGTGCACACCACACCTGCGTCCTCCTCGTGGTTGCAGTTGTGAACCCCCCAGGCGCCAAGGTCGCACTCGGCCAAGGTGTTTTCCTCACCTGTGCAGCCCACCTGGTCCAGCAGGATGGGCCCCGCCCCTTCCCCAAAGCGGGCGTGGCCAGGGGCAGCCACAGCATCCCCGCAGCCCACCTGGCGGCAGGTGACCCGCGCGTCCTGTAGGTCCCAACTGTCGTCGCAGACCGTGCCCCACCTGTGCTCGTGCAGCACCTCCACCCGCCCTGCGCAGGGGGTGGGGCCGCCTGCCAGGCGCACCTGGGGCTGCTCCTCCGTCACGTTGGCACCTGGGCAGGTAACGGGAAGGTGAAGGGAAAGGTGAGGCTGGGAGGGGGTTACCTGGGGAGAATGCAAGAGGTGGGGTGGGAGGGTGGGGTTGGTGTGGAGGTTACCTGAGCACACCTGGACCCACCTGATCCCCCTGAGCTCACCTGAGCACACCTGGGCTCACCTGAGCACACCACGCCTGCGTCCTCGCCGTGGTGGCAGTTGTTCTTCCCCCAGGGCCGGGCGTGGCACTGCGCCAGGTGTGTCTCCTCTCCCATGCAGGTGACGTCGTCCAGCCAGATGGGCCCCGTCCCCCGCCCAAAGTGGGCATGGCCGTGGGCGGCCTGGGCCTCCCCACAGCCCAACTGGCGACAGACCACCTGGGCACGCCCAGGGATACACCTGAGTGTCACCCACGGCACACCTGGGCACACCTGAGTGTCAGCCAGGACACCTGGACATGCCCAGGACGCACCTGAGCCTCCTTCAGGTCCCAGTTGTCATCACAGACCGTCCCCCATTGGCCGTCGTGGAGCACCTCGACACGTCCCATGCACAGGTGAGGCCCCTCCACCAACCTCACCTCACCTGAGCTGGAGTTACCTGCTGGGGGGGCACCTGCACAGGTGGGAAGGGGGGGTTAGAGGGGACCTGCACACACCTGGATGCTTTTTCTGCCTCCCTCTTCCATCACAGGTGGTCCAGGTGAGGCCACATCTGTGCTCACCTGTGGGCAGGTGCTAAAGGGTCTTTCCCAATATTCCCTCAGGATCTCCCTCACCTGTGCCCACCCGGCTCATCCAGGAGGGATTTGCCCCCGAATCGGGCCCACAAAGGTGCTTCTCAGGTGCATCTGAGGGCAGTCCCAGGTGAGCCCAGCTGAGACATTCCCTCGTGCCCCTGAGGCCAAACCACCTGTGGTTGCCCCCACACCACCCCACCTTCACCTACCCAAGTAGAACCCAAGGTGAGGCGTCACCTGGGAATCACCTGGGGGGGTTACCTGAGCACATGACCCCGGCGTGCTCCAGGTGGTCACAGGTGTGCGGCCCCCAGGTGATGCCTGGGCACTGCGCGATGTTGGTTTCGTTGCCAATGCACCTGAGCCCATCCAGCCAGACGGGGCCGGGCCCTGCCCCGAAACGGGCAGCCCCAGGTGTGCTGAGGGCGTGACCACAGCCCAGGTGACGGCAGACCACCTGGGCGGCCTCCAGGCTCCAGGTGTGGCCGCAGACGGTGCCCCAGGTGTGGTTGTGGAGAACCTCAACACGCCCCGAGCAGTGGTGGGGCCCGTCGGCCAGGCGGAGCTCACCTGAGCTTCCAGGTTCACCTGGCTTGCCTGCGAGACCTGGCTTACGTGTGTGACCTGGCTCACCTGGGTGACCAGGCTCACTTGAGCTTCCAGGTTCACCTGGCTCACCTGAGCTTCCAGGCTTACCGGAGAGTCCCTGGGTCACACCTGGAAAACAGGAGATACAGCCTTCCAAGGTGTTCACCTGCCTCTGTGGTTACCTGGCATTTTTGGGGTGTTTTTGGGGTGCCGGGGGGTCTCTGGGGAGGTTTGGGGACATTGGGGGACATTTGGGGTCTCTGGAGGATTTTGGGGTGTCTTTGGGTCTCTGTGACAGGTGTTTGTGGCCCCCCCCAACAAACTCACCTGTACAGGTGACGTGGGCGTGTCCCCCGTGGCCACAGGTGCGGGGGCCCCCCCAGCCTCTCACCTGGCACTCCAGGAGGGCCCCTCGTCACCCCGGCAGGTAACGGCCTCCAGCCAGGTGGGCTCACCCTCGCCCGCTTTCACCTGGGCCACGGCAGCCGCCCCCCCGCAGCCCACCTGGGCGCAGACCACGCGGGCGGCTGCCAGGTGCCAGGTGTGGGCGCAGACCCCACCCCAGCGCCCGGCGTGGAGCACCTGCACCCGCCCCGAGCACCTGTCAGCGCCATCAGCCAAACGCAGGTGGGTCAGGTCGGCCAGGTGAGAGCCTGCAGGTGAGGGGGTTGGGGCCAGGTGAGGGGGGTCGGGGCACCTGACGCTCACCTGCACCCAACTGGTGCTCACCTGCCCCTCGCCTGCCCCCACCTCTCCCTCACCTGCGCACACCACGCTGGCGTCCTCACTGTGCTCGCAGCCGTGGATGCCCCAGCCCTTGTGGTGACACTCACCCAGGTGCCCCTCGTGGCCCTGGCAGGTGAGCCCGTCCAGCCAGATGGGGCCCCGCCCCTCCCCGAAGCGTGCCCGGGGCGGGGCCGAGATCACCTGCCCGCAGCCCAGGTAGCGGCACACGACGGCGGCGGCGGCGAAGTCCCAGGTGTCGTCGCAGACCGTCCCCCAGGCGCCGGCATGGAGCACCTCGACCCGTCCTGCGCACTCACCTGGCCCGCCCACCAGGCGCACCTGAGCACTGCCCGCCGGCTCCCAACCTGCGGTAGGGGAGGCAGGGAGGGCACACCTGGGTTACCTGCAAGGGGAGGGTGGTACCTGGCAGGGGGAATCACCTGTCCTTCCTGCCTGGGCACCCCGAGCCTCACCTGAGCACACCACACCTGCGACTCTCCCGCCCTCACAGGTGCTCTGGGCCCACGGGCTTGTCTGACACTCCCCGAGGTTCTTCTCTGTCCCTTGGCACCTCACCTGGTCGAGCCACACCTGCCCAGGTGTGCCAAACTCTGCCTCTCGCAGGGCGGTGCCGCAGCCCAGGTACCGACAGACAACCTGGGCGGCCTCTTGGGACCAGCCCTTGGCGCAGACCCCGCCCCACTTGTCCAGGTGCAGCAGCTCCACCCGCCCGGCGCAGCGGTGGGAGCCGTTGGCCAAGCGCAGGTGAGGCGCCTCCAAGATCAGGGAGTCTAGAAAGACACCTGAGTGAGGAGGGAGCTCAGGTAACCCCCCCCCACACAGGTGAGCTCCATGTTGTCCCCGCCCCCTCTTCTACCTGGGGAAGGTGGGGAGGAACACATGGGTAAGGCCCAAAACCCCCCTACCTGGAGCACCTGGAAGGTTCAGGTGAGGTGGGATTTTGGGAACACCTGAAAGAACCTCCCAGGAGCACCTAGAGTGTCCAGGTGGGGTGGGATGCTGGGAACACCTCTAGGAACGTTTTCCAAAACCTGGGGCTGGGAAGACCCCCCTTGGATGGGACCACTTGGCACAAGTGAGATCTGGGTCACCCCCACCGGCCACAGAGTTACCCAGGGGTCCCAATACCCCCCTTCACCTGTCCCCCGAGCTCACCTGGCACAGGTGGGGTGGGAAGGACATAGAGAGTTACCTGGGAGTTCTGCCACCCCCTCACCTGTGCCAGAGCTCACCTGAGCACACCACACCTGCGTCCTCACCGTGGTAGCAGTCGTTGCGGCCCCAGGGCCGGGCGGGGCAGGCGGACAGGTGAGGCTCCGCCCCCGTGCAGTTGGTCTCATCCAACCAGATGAAGCCGCTGCCCCGCCCAAATTGGGCCCTCCCAGGTGCTGACAGGGCCTTCCCGCAGCCCACCTGGCGACAGACCACCTGGGCGGGCCCAGGACACACCTGAGTGTCCCCAGAGACCACCAGAACACACCTGAGTATCCTCAGGACCCACCTGAGGCTCCCCAGCCTTACCTGCCCCTCCCCAGGACTCACCTGGGCATCTGCCAGGTCCCAGGTGTCATCGCAGACCGTGCCCCACCTGCCGTTGTGGAACACCTCGACCCTCCCAGCGCAGCGACTGCCAGAGCTCACCAGGCGCACCTGGTCAGCCTCGGGGTTACCTGTGGGGAGGTGGGGAGGGACAGACAAGTGGGGAAGGAGAGGGTGGAGACACACCTGGAGCACCCTGGTACTTGTCCAGGTGCTGCCCTGGCACCTTCTCAGATGTCGAGTCTTGATGAGGTGTGTTCCTCAGCACCTTCTCAGGTACCTCCAACCACCCTAAACCCACCTAGACCCCCTCCTCACCCTCCCCCCACCATGTGGCCACCTTAGGTGCCCCAAGTGAGCACCCTAATCCCCTCCCATCCCCCAAAACCAGGTGGAAACCCCAGGTGAGCCCCTCCAGGTGTGACCCCCACAACGTGCCACTCACCTGTGCAGATCACGCCTGCCGCCCTGCCCAGGTGGCAGGTGCGGTTCTCCCAGGGCTTCACCTGGCAGTCCAGGAGCTCCTGCTCTGTCCCAGTGCAGGTGACACTCCCTGGCCACACCTTCTCCTGCCCCTGCCCGAACCAGGAGCCTCCAGGTGCAGAGAGGGCGTGGCCACAGCCCACCTGCCTGCAGACCACCTGGGCCTCGGCCAGGCCCCACCCGTGGTCACACAGGGCCACCCAGGTGCCCCCGTAGGACACCTGCACCTGCCCCTGGCAGCGGGCGGAGCTGTTGGCCAAGCGCACCTGAGTGGGCACCGCCATCCCGGAGGCTGCAACGACACAGGTGATCTCACCTGGAGGGGCTGGGGGAGGCAGGGGGTGGGTGCCCCAGGTGTGCCCCAGGTGTGTTCCCAGGTGTGCCCAGGTGTCTCCAGATGTTCCCAGGTATCCCCAGGTGTCCCGGGTGTGTCCCCAGGTGTGTCCCCAGGTGTCCCAAGTGTCCCAGCTGAGCTCACCTGAGCAGATGACGCCAGCATCCTCCCCATGGAAGCAGTTGTTGTCTCCCCAGGGCTTGGCGGGACATTCCAGGATGGAATTCTCTGTCCCAGTGCAGTTCACCTCGTCCAGCCAGATGACGTCGTGGCCCCGCCCGAAGTGGGCGTGGCCGGGCGCGGCCAGGGCGTGGCCGCAGCCCAGGTGGCGGCAGATCACCTGCGCGTCCCGCAGGTCCCAGCCATCGTCGCAGACCGTGCCCCACCTGTGCAGGTGCAGCAGCTCCACCCGTCCTGAGCAGCGATCGGGGCCCTCCCGCAGCTGCAGCGAGCCCAGCGATGACGTCATCGATTCTGGGGGGGACAGGTGGGACAGGTGAGGCAGGTGAGGGGGGAAAATTTGGCGGGAAAAGGGGAGAAATGGGGAAAAAAAGGGGGAAATGGGGGAGAAATGTCCTGGACGGGGAAGACAAGTGGAACAGGTAAGATAGGTGAGGCAGGAGGGAAACTGAGGAAAATCAGGGAAAACTAGGGAAAAATCAGGAAAAAAAAGGGAAAATTTGGAAAAACGGGGAAGGGGAAAATTGGAGAAAAATGGGGGGAAATAGGGGAAAAAGGGGGGAAAGGAGGAAAATCGAAGGAAATTGGGGAATCAGGGAAAATTAAGGAAAACTGGGGAAAATGGGGGGAAATGGGGGAAAATCGAGAAAAAATCAGGGAAAATTGGGGAAAATGAGGGGAAATCCAGGAAAATCGGGGGGAAATGGGGAAAAGGGAAGAAAAGGCTGGGAAGAAAAGGCGGGCGGGCAGCCCCTCACCTGTGCACTCAACGCCCACGTCCTCCCTGTGGCCGCAGTTGTGGTGTCCCCAGGGCCGCGCCCGGCACTGCCCCAGGTGCCGCTCGTGCCCCACGCACTTCACCTCGTCCAGCCAGATGGGCCCCTCGCCCTCGCCGTACCTGGCGCCGGGGGCCAGCGCCCGCAGCCGCCCGCAGCCCACCTGGGCGCAGGTGACCTCGCCCTCGGCCACGCCCCAGCCGTCGTCGCACACCGTGCCCCAGGTGAGGTTGTGCAGCACCTCCACTCGCCCCGAGCAGCCGTCGGGACCCCCCTGGAGCCGCACCGAGACCTCTGCGGGGGACGGGGACGCACCTGGGACAGGTAAAGGGAACAGGTGAGCTCGGCAACCCCTGGGAGGTGAAGGGAAACCCCCTGGGGGAGGGGGACACATCTGGGACAAGTAAGGGGAAGCGAAGACTAATGTGGAAAACTTGGGAAGACTTGGGAAAATAGGGAAAAACTGCTGCAGTTGAAGGTCCCGGGCCTGGGGAACCACGTGATTTCAGCTGGGTCCTCAAACAAACTCAAACCACACAAAAATTGCGACTTTTGCCCCCAGAAAATCGATGTGGGGCCCAAAAGGGAGAATTTGGCTGTGAGCCCGGAAATTCCCGGGAAGAAAAAAAAACGAGAAGAAATGGTGGAAAATCACAGTTTTTGCAGGTTTTTACCGCAGGGAAAGGGAGAAATGTTGGTTTTGGGGGAAAACTTGGCAAATTCAGGGCAAAAAAAGTCGATTTGGTGGTAAAATATGTTGATTTCAGGGTACGCCTCCTCGATTTTGGGGCAAAAGAAGACAAATTTGGGGGAAAATGATTTTGGGGAAAAAAGATGATTTGGGGGCAAAATCCACCAACTTTTGTGCAAAAGAGTTTGTTTTTGTGGCAAAATCCATTGATACGGGGTCAAAATATCTCAATATGTGGGTAAAATCCATTGATTTGGGCCAAAAGATGCCGATTTTGGAGCAGAATTCTTTCACATGGGGCTAAATGTCAATTTTGGGTTAAAATATGTGGATTTGGGGTCAAAATATGTCAATTTTGACGTAAAATCCATTGATTTTGGGTCAAACCCTTCCATTTGAGGTCAGACTCCTTCAATTTTAGGTCAAAATCTTTCAATTTTGGGCCAAACCCCGCAATTTTGGTCCCCACCCCCCACCCCCGACCCCCGTGACGTCACTCACCGCACAGGTACGTCACGGCCAGGAGGGTCCGCAGTGCTCCCCCTCTCCAGGTGAGGGGGTGCCCCCTAGGGAGGGTCCGACGCCCACCTGAGCCCCCCATCCTGGCCCAGGTGAGCCGATCCTGGGCGTGGGGGTAGGGGAGGAGTCCCGGCATCCAACTGGGGTGGCCCCTCCCCACCTGGACCTGCGCCAGGTGTCCAGGTGACCCTTCCCTCCTCCCCTCCCTCCGGTGACCCCGCGGTTGCATCAGCGACTTTTTCCGGGAAAAAAACCCCAGGACCAGTCCAGGAGGGTTCAGAAGTTCCCCCTCCCCCACCCACGGCACGCGGAGGGGGCACCTGAGGGGGCTGCACCTGCTTCGGGGGGGCAGGTAAATCCCACCTAGGGGGGCTCAGGTATGTCTGGGGGTCCCTGAAACTGCTGGTGCGGGGCTCAGGTGTGTCTGGGGAGTCTCAGGTGGGTCTGGGGGTCCCTAAACTGCTGGGGGTGGGGAGGGGCTCAGGTCTGGGCGTCCCCGGGTGTGTCTGGGGGGTCTCAGGTGTTGGGGGGACACTCATCTGTCCAGGACACGCCTTCTCACCCCTGCAGGCCACACCTTCTCACCTGTGCAGGCCACACCTGTGCCCACCCCAGCCCCTGCTGGGACCTCACCTGTGCCTAGGTGTGCATGCCCGACATGAGGCTCCTTTACCTGCAGAGTCACCTGGGCCTGCTCCTCTACCTGTCCCTGAGTGGTGAGTAGGGGGGACACACCTGGGGGAGGACAGGTGGGGTAGGGACAGGTGAGGTGGGGACACAACTGGACACGGGGAACACCTGGACATTGGGGTCACACTTGGACTTCAGGGTCACACCTGAAACACACCTGCCCCTCCCCACACACCTGTCCTGACTCTGCCTTTGTTCTCTCCTCGCCCATGCAGGTCTCGCCCTGGCCCCGCCCTCACCTGTCCCGATGCGCCTGGCGGGCGGCCCCGGGCCCTGCGCGGGGCGCGTGGAGGTGCTTCACCTGAGCAGGTGGGGGACACTCTGTGGCCACACCTGGGGCCTGGCCGAGGCTGAGGTGGTCTGTCGCCAGGTGGGCTGTGGCCCTGCCCTGTCGGCGCTGGGCGAGGCCCATTTCGGGCAGGGGGAGGGGCCAGTGTGGCTGGACCGGGTCACCTGCACGGGCACCGAGGGCCACCTGGGCGAGTGCCAGGTGGGGCACTGGGGAGAGGCCAGGTGTGAGCACAGCGCCGACGTGGGCGTGGTCTGCGCAGGTGAGGCAGGTGGGGCTCAGGTAGGGGTGGGTGGGGGGCTCAGGGAGGTCGGGGGGAGAGTTACCTGGTTAGACCTACCTGTGGCCACACTCGAGCCCAGGACCCTGCCAGACTCACCTATTGACCCCAAAACTGTCACTGACTCACTTGTCGACCCCAGGACAGCCCCAGATTCACCTGTTGACCCCCAAACCATCTCACGGTCACCTCTTGGCCCCAGGACCCTCCCAGCCTTACCTGTCAGGCCCACAACACCTTCCTCCACCCCACCACCGACCCGAACTCACCTGGACCCACACCTGCGGCCAAGACCCGCTTGGAGCCACCCGCTGCCCCCCAAACCCCTCCCAGCACTCACCTGCCAGCCCCAGAACTCCTTTTCCCGCCCAAAGTTGCGCCCCAGGTGCACCTGGAGCCCCGCCCCAGATGCGCCACACCTGTCCTACCTCCCCCCCGCAGGAGCAGAGGCGGTGCCGCGGCTGCAGGTGCGCCTGGCCAACGGCTCCAGCACCTGCGCGGGCCGGGTGGAGCTGTTCCACGAGCACAAGTGGGGCACGGTCTGCGACGACACGTGGGACCTGCAGGACGCGCAGGTGATCTGCCGCCAGCTGGGCTGCGGCCACGCCCTGGCCGCGCCCGGCCAGGCCCACTTTGGCCAGGGGGCGGATCCCATCTGGCTGGACGGTGCCCACTGCACAGGTAGGGAGCAGGAGCTGGTGCAGTGCCAGCTGCACACCTGGGGCGAGCACGACTGTGGCCATAGCGAGGACGCGGGCGTGGTGTGCACAGGTGAGGCCTGGGTGAGCGCAGGTGAGGCTTGGGGGAGGGTCTGGGGAGGGTTAAGGGGGAGCAGGAGGGGCAGTGGGCTCAGGTGTGGTCAGGTGTGGGGCTGAAGGAGGTCTGGGGGATTGTGGGGGTGGCAGGAGCGGCGGTGGGCTCAAGGGTGTTTTCAGGTGGGTGCAGGTGAGGCGGGTGGGGGGTATGGGGGGGATTCAGGGGGGCTGGGTGGGAGCAGGAGGGTTTGGGTGCTCAGGTGGGTCCTGGGGCTGGGACTCGGGTGGGTCCAGGGAGGAATCTCAGGTGTGCTCAGGTAACACAGGTGGGGGGCTGTAGGTTGCCCAGGTGTGCCCAAGTGTGCTCAGGTGTGTGCCCCTCCCTCGCAGGTCCCACCCCCCTGCAGGTGCGGCTGCGGGATGGCCCTGGGCCCTGTGCGGGGCAGGTGCAGGTGCTGCACAACCACACCTGGCTGGGCGTGTGCGGCCACACCTGGAGCCTGCTGGAGGCACAGGTGGTGTGCAGGGAGCTGGGCTGCGGCCCCGCCCTCAGCGCACCTGTCAGGGCTCACCCGGCCCCAGGGACGATGATGGAGGGTATCACCTGTCGGGGCTCTGAGATGCTGCTCCTGGAGTGCCTGAAGGAGGGGGCAGGGCCAGGTACCTGCCATGCAGGTGGGGCTGCCCGAGTGGCCTGCGAGGAGGTCGAAGGTGAGGCATCTCTGAGTACCTGTTCTCACCTGTCCTCACCTGTATATCATCATCTGTCACCTGTGCTCCCCTGTCTCAGCTATGTCAGTCTCACCTGTCCCATCTCACCTGTCTCACCTGCAGACCTGCTGGGCTCCTGTTCGGTGCTGGAGGGGCTGCTGGGGGTGGGCGGGGGGCTCTGCGGGGCCCTCCTGGGGCTCTACCTGTGGGCCAGGTGTGCCAGGTGGGGCCGGCGCTTCACAGGTAAGGCTGAGGGAAAGGGCAGGGACCCTCCACGAATCCCCCAAGACCCCTCAAAAGCCCCCAGAGTCCCCAGAAGCCCTCAAAATCCCTCACAAGACCCCCAGGACCCCTAACCCCTCCCGAAACCCCTTCCAAACCCTTGCCAAGACCCCCCAAACCTCCCCCAAACCCCCTCCCAAGACCCCCAGAGCCCTCCTGGACCCTTCAACCCCCCAAAAACCCCTTCCCAAGCCCCTCCAGAGTGCCCCCAAACCCCTCAAGACCCTCTAGGACACCCCAGGGACCCTCCAACCCCTCCTAAGGACATCAAAACCCCCCTCAAAAACCAAGGGCTCCTCCAGGACCCTCCAAGAACCCCCAAACCTCCCCAAAATCCCTCCCAGTGCCCCCAACCCTCCGCCAAACCTCCCTCAAACCCCTTCCAAGACCCCCAGGACCTCCACAAAATCCCTCCCCATCCCCCCAAACCTCCCTCAGATCCCTCCCAAGACCCCCAGGACCCCTCTGACGCCCCCAAATTTTGCAGACAAGCCCCTGCTCCAGGTGCCACAGGAAGCCGGGACCTCACCTGAGCCATAGCAGCCCCCCAAAAACCACCAGGAACTCCCCCAAAACACCTGAGAACTCCTCCAAATCGTCCGGGACCCGCTAAAATACCTGCCCCCCCCAAAAAAAATCACCTGAGAGCCCCCCAAAATGACCTGGGACTCCCCTCAAAGATACCTGTGAACTGTTCTAGGTGTCTGTTGGTCTTTATTGGGGGATACTGTGGCTGTACTGGGAGGACACTGGGGCCATACCGGGGGTAATACTGGGGGGACCACCAGAGCCATACACGGGATCTGTAACCCCCCTAAAATAATCGTAACTTCCATTAAAAACCAGTAAAAACCGGTAAAAACCAGTAAAACGTCCCAGAATGCGACAGAGGGGCGTGACCGGTCTGGAGGGGGCGTGGCCTTCGCCGCTGTGCGTTCAGAGATGGGGCGTGACCTCAGGAGGGAGGGGGTGTGGCCTCGTGAGGCAGCGCGGCCCGGTCGTTGCGCGGCGGCGGGTCCAGCCCTGCCCTGGTTCGGGCCCTGGAGGAGCCTCCGAGATCCCGGCGCGGCGCCGGCGGCTGAGCGAGAACCGGGTGAGGAGGAAAAGGAGGAGGAGGAGGAGGAGGAAGCGGCGGGGCAGCGGCGGCAGCGCTTGCGCGGGGAGGCGACACGGAGGGGAGGACGGGGCGGGGCCTGAGGGGGGAACAGGGCGTGGCCTGGTGGGGCTCTCGCGCGGCGGGGCCTGAAGAGGAGGGGGCGGGGCGTGGCCTGAGGGGACGAAGGGGGCGGGGACAGAGATTTTCTGGTCACGCCCCCCTGTGTTGACCACTCCCCCTCCGCTCTGTTTCTGTCTCCCCCTTCCTTCCATGCTGGATCTGGGGTCTCACCTGCCCCCCGTGCCCCCTTCCAGGTGTGACCATGGCGGGCGCCGCCCCCGCTCCAGGTGCCCCCGAGCACCCCTTCACCTGCCGGGAGTGCGGGAAGTCGTTCCGCTGGTCGTCCCGCCTGTCCCACCACCTGCGCAGCCACACCGGTGAGCGGCCCTACAAGTGCCCCGAGTGCCCCAAGGCCTTCAAGGGCTCCTCCGCCCTCCTCTACCACCTGCGGGGCCACACGGGTGAGCGGCCCTACACCTGTGCCACCTGCGGCAAGGCCTTCAAGCGCTCCTCGCTGCTGCAGACTCACCTGAGGGTGCACACGGGCATCAGAGCCTTCGAGTGCGCCCAGTGCGGCCTCACCTTCAAGTGGGCATCACACTACCAGTACCACCTGCGGGCGCACACGGGGGAGCGGCCCTACCGCTGCCCCGCCTGCCCCAAGGCCTTCAAGAACTCCTCAAGCCTGCGGCGGCACCGCCACACCCACACGGGGGAGCGGCCCCACACCTGTGGCACCTGCGGGAAGGGCTTCGCGCAGGCGGCCAACTTGCGGCAGCACCTGCGGGTGCACACGGGGGAGCGGCCCTACACCTGCGGCACCTGCGGCAAGAGCTTCACCCACTCCTCCAACCTGCACCTGCACCGCCGCACCCACGGCCCCGCCCATCCACCAGGGCACACTCTCTTGGCCTCGCTCACCTGCCCGCAGAGGTCCCCGCTGGGACACGGCCCCAACACCCCCGAGGAGCCGCCGCGGAGAGGCCTCACCTGTGTGGGGCGGGAGGCGGCCGGGCCGCCCCCGGCGCCACCCCAGCGCTGCCTCGCCTGCGGGAAGAGCCCCAAGAGCCCTTCGATGCGGCCTCACCTGCCCGAGCGGCCCCGGGGCAGCCCCTGCGCCAAGCCCTGCGCTCACCTGGCGGGTCCGCCCGAGGAGGTGGCTGAGGCCACGCCCGCCCCTGAGGAGCCGCCGCCGCCCCCCGAGCGGCCATACCGGTGCGGTGAGTGCGGCAAAGCCTTCAAGGGCTCCTCAGGGCTGCGCTACCACCTGCGGGACCACACGGGCGAACGGCCCTACACCTGCGCCACCTGCGGCAAGGCCTTCAAGCGCTCCTCGCTGCTGCAGACTCACCTGAGGGTGCACACGGGCATCAGAGCCTTCGAGTGCGCCCAGTGCGGCCTCACCTTCAAGTGGGCATCACACTACCAGTACCACCTGCGGGCGCACACGGGGGAGCGGCCCTACCGCTGCCCCGCCTGCCCCAAGGCCTTCAAGAACTCCTCAAGCCTGCGGCGGCACCGCCACACCCACACGGGGGAGCGGCCCCACACCTGCGGCACCTGCGGGAAGGGCTTCGCGCAGGCGGCCAACTTGCGGCAGCACCTGCGGGTGCACACGGGGGAGCGGCCCTACACCTGCGGCACCTGCGGCAAGAGCTTCACCCACTCCTCCAACCTGCACCTGCACCGCCGCACCCACTCAGCTGCGCGGCCCTTCCGCTGCCCCACCTGCCCCAAGGCCTTCGTTGTGGCCGCCTACCTGCAGCGCCACCTGCGCACCCACCGCACACCTGAGCCGCACCCTCCGGCCTGCCTGCTGCTGCGGGAGGGGTTGGCCCCGCCGCCCACCACGCCCCGTAAGGTGCTGCTGCTGCCCGGCCCCACCAAGCCTGCCCAGGTGCCTGCACGGGCTCACCTGGCGCAGGTGGGGAAGGGGCCGCACACCTGGCAGAGCGTCCTGGTGGTGCCACCTGGGGCAGGGCAGGAGGGGGCAGGGACGAGTGTGATTGTGCTGAGGGGCGGGATGGGGCCTGCAAGTGTGCAGGTGCAGGTGGCTGAGGCGGCAGGGGTAGCGACAGGTGTGGCAGGGGTAGCGACAGGTGTGGCAGGGGTAGCAACAGGTGTGACAGGGGGGGCAGGTGTGCAGCTCCTCCAGGCCACTGAGATGACAGGTGTGGTGGGTGTCACAGGTGTGTCAGCTGTGTCAGGGGTCACAGGTGTGACAGATGTGTCAGGGGTCACAGGTGGGACAGGTGTGGCAGGTGTCCCAGGTGTGCAGCTCCAGGTGTTGCCAGAGGTCACCAATGTCCAGGGCAGGGAGGGGACGGGTGTGACAGGGGTGACAGCTGTTCCAGGTGTGGCAGGTGTGACAGGGCTGCCAGGTGTGCAGCTCCAGGTGTTGCCGGCAGCCCAGGAGGTCACCAATATCCAGGTGCAGGGCAGGGAGGTGACAGGAGTGAGAGGTGTGACAGGTGTGGCAGGGATGACAGGTACCACAGGTGTCACGGGGGTGACAAGTGTGACAGGTGTGACTGGTGTCACAGGTGTGACAGGTGTTTCAGGTGTCACAGGGGTGCAGCTTCAGGCCACCGAGGTGACAGGAGTGCCAGGTGTGACAGGGGTGCCAGGTATGACAGGTGTGACAGGAATGCCAGGTGTCACAGGTGTGACAGGAGTGACAGGTGTGCCAGGGGTGACAGATGTCACAGGCGTCACAGGTGTGACAGGGGTGACAGGTGTCACAGGTGTTGCAGGTGTGACAGGGCTGCAGCTCCAGGTGCTGCAGGCGCCCTCCGAGGTGACCAAAGTCCAGCTCCAGGTGTTGCCGCCACCACCTGAGGTGACCAATATCCAGCTCCAACCGCTGCCACCACCCTCAGGTGTCACCAGAGTGCAGCTCCAGGTGCTGCCACCTCCACCTGAGGTCACCAAAGTCCAGCTCCAGGTGCTGCCACCACCCCTGGATGTCACCTGTGTCCAGCTCCAGGCAGGTGAGGTGGCCAATGTCCAGCTCCAGGTGTTGCCACCGCCCCCTGAGGTGACCAGTGTCCGGCTCCAGGCACAGCCACCACCCTCAGGTGTCACCTGTGTCCAGCTCCGAGCAGGTGAGGTGGCCAATGTCCAAGTCCAGGTGCTGCCACCACCGCCTGAGGTGCCCAGTGTTCATCTCCAGGCCACTGAGGTGATGAGTGTCCAGCCCCAGGTGCTGCCACCACCCTCCCAGGTAACCAATGTCCAGCTCCACACGCTGCCACCACGCCTGGATGTCACCAGTGGCCAGCTCCAAGCGAGGGAGGTGACCAACGTCCAGCTCCAAGTGCCGCCACGGCCCTCAGATGTCACCAATGTCCAGCTGCCACCGCCCTCCCAGGTGACCAACGTCCGGCTCCAGGTGCTGCCACCACCACCTGAGGTGACCAGTGTCCAGCTCCAAGCAATGCCACCGCCCTCCCAGGTGACCAATGGCCACCTCCAGGTGCTGCCAACACTGCCTGAGGTGCCCCCTGTCCACCTGGAGCCCACAGAGGAGGTGTCCAGTGTCCACCTGGAAACCTTGGAGGTGCCCAGTACTCACCTGGAGACCTCAGAGGTGCCTAGTGCCCACCTGGAGACTTTGGAGGTGCCCCCTATGACCCTGGAACTTGCCACGGAGGTGCCCAGTGCCCACCTGGAAGCGATGGAGGTGCCCAACATCCACCTGGAAACCTTGGAGGTGCCCAGTGCTCACCTGGAGACAGCAGAGATGCCCAGTGCCCACCTGGAACCCCCTGAGGAGGTGCCCTGTGCACACCTGGAGCCCACAGAGGTGCCCAGTGCCGACGTGGAACCCCCTGAGGCAGTGCCCTGTGCTCACCTGGAAACCTTGGAGGTGCCCCCTGTGCACCTGGAGACATCAGAGGTGCTCAGTGCCCACCTGGAGCCCCCCGAGGAGGTGCCCAGTGGACACCTGGAGACCTCAGAGGTACCCAGTGCCCACCTGGAGGTGATGGAGGTGCCCAGTGTCCACCTGGAGCCCATGGAAGAGGTGACAAATGCCCACCTGGAGACTTTGGAGGTGCCCCCTGTGCACCTGGAACCCACAGAGGAGGTGCCCGGTGCCCACCTGGAGACCTTGGAGGTGCTGGGAGGGGCATCTGCCTACCTGTGCCTGCAGGTGAGCAGGTAAGGGGGTACCTGTGGGCTCCTGTGGGGGCACTGCCCCAGGTGAGCAGGTGAGGGGGATCCTGAGGGGGCACCTGTCCCAGGTGACGGGATACCTGGGAGTATCTGGGGGGAAGGGGCGTTACCTGTGTCCTCCTGGCAATAAAAGTGCCCCTCCCCTCCCCAAAAGTGTGTCTCATCCTTGGGGGGGAGGGCCTTGAGGAGGCGTGGTCATGTTGGGGAGGTGGGGCTTATGGAGGTTATGGGGCGTGACCAGTATGGTCCCAGTATCCCCCAGTATGGCCCAAGTGACCCCCGATGTGGCCCCAGTGGTTCCCAGTATGGCCCAACTGACCACCAGTATCCCCCAGTATGGCCCCAGTCCCTCCCAGTGTCCCCCAGTGCTTTGAAAGTCCATCCCAGTGCCTCCCAGTATATCGCAGTCCCTCCCAACCCCTTCCCAGTGTCTCTAACCCCCCTTCCAGTGCCCCCAGTGCCCCCCCTCTGTCCCGCCCCCCCGTCCCCTCCCCTCCCCACCTGTTGGTGTCACCTGTCAGGGCCGTGACCCTGCGGGGGCTCATTAATCCCCTCCCTCCCCCCTGCGGGTAATTAATACCCCCCACCGAGGGCGATTAATCACTGCCAGGGGCTCATTAATCACCCGCCCAGGGCAATTAATCATTCCCGGCCGGTAATTAACCCCCGTCAGCTCGTTAGTGAACAGCTGCTCCCGGGGGGGGGTCACGACCCCCCAAATTCCCCCCCTCCAGCAACACCTGGCCCGACCCCGGCACCTCCCAGTATGGCCCAGCAGAGCCCAGTGCACTGAGACCCCTTCCCAGTACAGCCCAGTGCACTGAAACCCCCTCCCAGTCCACCCCAGTTCCCTCCCAGTCCACTGAAACCCCTGCCCAGTGTCCCCTACTCCTCCCCCAGTCCCTCCTGGTGTCCCCAAATCCCTTTCCAGCTCCCCCCAGTCCATCCCAGTCCCTTCCCAGTGCATTGAACTCCCTCCCAGTATTTTCCAGTCCTCTCAAAGAGCCTCCCAGTGCATTCAGACTCCCTCTCGGTCCCCTCCCAGTCCCTCCCAGTCTCTCCCAGTGTCCCCCAGTATCTCCCAGTCCCCTCCTAGTACCTCCCAGTACCTCCCAGTCTCTCCCAATGCCTCCCAGTACCCTGAGCCCCCCCCAGGCCCCCCCTGGGGTGGGGGAGGGTCTGGCAGGGGGCCCGGGTGGGGGAGGAGCAGGGACAGGTGCGGGGGGACCCGAAATAGCCGGGGGGAGCAGGGCCAGGTGGCACCAGTGGCACCAGTGGCACCAGTGGCACCATCACCGGGGGCACTGGGAGGGACCAGGAGCACTGGGAAGGACTGGGGTATACTGGGTTATACTGGGAGGCACTGAATTTGGACTGGGAGGCACTGGAAGGGGACTGGGAGAGACTGAGAGGAACTGGGAGGGGACTTGGGTAAACTGGGGTATACTGGGAGGCACTGGGGGGGCAGTTTCAATGCACTGGGGGGGACTGGGATGGGCTGGGAGGGACTGGGCCCTTCCCAGTGCCCCCCAATATATCCCAGTGCCACCCAGGCCCCATCCCAGTGTCCCCAAATCCCTTCCTGTTGTCCCCAAACCTCCCCTCCCAGTCTATCCCAGTCCCTTCCCAGTGCCTCCCAGTCCATCCCAGTGCCCCCAAACCTCTTCCCAGTGCACTGAAACCCCTTCTTACTGGGGACACTGGGGGCACTGGGGGTACACTGGGGAGACTGTCCCCCAACCTGTCCTCTGTCTCCTCCTTGTCCCCCCATGTCTCCTCCATGTCCCCCCATGTCCACCTGATGTTCCCCTTGTCCCTCTGTCCCCTCTGTCCCTGCCATGTCCCCATGTCCCCTCCTTGTCCCTCTGTCCCCCCATGTCCCCAAAGCCCTTCCGTGTCCCCCTGTGTCCCCTCCATGTCCCCAGTGTCCCCAATGTCCCCCAGCCCCTGCCCCCCTGTCCCCGCATGTCCCCAAAGCCCCACCATGTCCCATTGTCCCCGCCCTCTGCGCCCCTCCCGTGCCCATCTTTGGCCGTGGGTGACACACACGTGTCCCCACACGCAGGTGACAGAGATTAGCGGGGCCCGGGTGGCACCACAGGCACGGGAAACTCTGAGTCACAACCACGGGGGCCGCTGAGGGGGCACCTGGAGGGGCACCTGGGGGGGCACCTGGGGGGTCACCGACACCCCCTGACCTGCCGGGGCACACAGGTGAGACACCTGGGCCACCCCTGGGAACACCCGGGCCACCGCAGGGGACACGTGGCCTTGGTGGCACTGCAGTGGGAGGGGGGCAAGGGGGGTGGTGACAGGTGGGTTGGGGGACAGGTACTTGGGGGGGGCACCTGGGGGCAGGTGAGGGGGAGACCTGGATGTTGGGAAGGACTGAGGTGGACTGGGTTGTATTGGGATGGAATGAGATGGACTGGGTTGGACTGGGTTATACTGGGATGGATTGGGATGGACTGGGTTATACTGGGATGGAGTGGGATGGATTGAGCTGGGCTGGAATGGACTGGGTTATACTGGAATGGACTGGACTGGGATGGACTAGGATGAGCTGGACTGCACTGGGTTGAACTGGGCTATACTGGGCTGAACTGGGATGGAATGGGCTGAGCTGGGCTGAGATTGACCGTACTGGTCTACACTGGTCTATATTGGGCTACCCCAGAGGAGGAGGAGGGGGATGAAGATGAAGACGAGGAGGATGAGGGTTGAACTGGTCTGGGCTGTATTGGAGTGAACTGGTGCATACTGGTTCCCAGGGCCCATGGAAGCAGTGGCTGAGGAGGAAGATGAGGAGGAGGAGGAGGAGGAGGGGGAGGCCCAGGAGCGGCTCCTGCAGCACCTGATGGTTCAGACGGGACGAGACCTCCCCCAGTGCCACCTGGAGCGGGACTGGGACATACTGGGAGAACTGGGCAGTGGCTCCTATGGGCACGTGGTGCTGGCACAGCCCCGGGACGGGGGTGAGGGGCTGGTGGGGCACTGGGGGGGCTGGGGAGGGGGATTTGGGATTACCTGTGCACCAGGTGAGCACCTATCACACCCGAGGCTCCGCCCCTGAACACACTTGGGGGATCCAAGGGGCTCGGGGTGGGGGGGGTCTCTGGGGTGGGATAACCTGTCCCCAGGTGTGCCCAGGTGTGTCTATGAGGGTATAATCCATCCCCAGGTGTGCCCAGCTGCTCTCAGGTGTGCCCAGGTGTGTCTGTGGGGGTATAACCCATCCCCAGGTGCTCCCAGGTGTGCCCAGATGTGTCCCCCTCCTTGCCCAGGTGCACCAGTGGTGCTGAAACTGCTGCAGAAGGACCGGACGGGCAGGTGGGGCTTCCTGCGGGAGTTCTGCACCCACCTGTGCCTGAAGGGGCAGCTCACCTGCCTGCAGGTGCTGCCCCTGGCCTTCGAGACCCCCACCCACTTTGGCTTCGCGCAGGAACACGCACCTGCCGGGGACCTGTGCGGGCTGCTCACACCTGGGGTGAGTGCTCCTGTGTGAGGGACTCACCTGTGCGGGCTGTTCACACCTGGGTGAGTGCTCAGGTGTGTCTGGGGTGGACACAAGTGTGCTTGAGAGGGGGACAGGTGTGTGGGGGAGGGTGTAGATGCACTTGCCGGGGACCTTTGCGGGTTCCCCAAGCCCCAGGTGAACCCCTGCACTCACAGGTGACCCCACAGATGACCCCAGGTGCCAATAGGTTACTCCAGGTGACCGCAGGTGACACCAGGGGACCTCAGGTGTCTCCAGGTGACCCCAGGTGTGTCCCCCCGTCCCCAGGTGAGTCTCCCTGAGTCCCAGGTGAATCCCTGCCCTCACAGGTGACCCCACAGGTGACCCAAACGATGACTCCAGGTGACTGTGGGTGACCCCAGGTGACAGCGGGTGACCACAGGTGACATTGGGTGACCCTGTGTCCCACCAGGCGTGTCCCCCCCGTCACCAGGTGGGCCTGCCCGAGCCGCAGGTGAAGCGCGTGGCCACCCAGGTGGGCGCGGCCCTGGATTACCTGCATGGCCACGCCCTGGTGCACCGCGACGTGAAGCTGGACAACGTGCTGGCCTTCGACCCCCAGTGCCGGCTGGTCAAACTGGGCGACTTTGGCCTCACCCGCGTCATGGGCTGGCAGGTGGGGCCCACCCGTGGCTCGGGCCACGCCCCCTATGCTGCACCTGAGCTGTGCCACCTGCATGCAGCGGAGACGCTGCGCCTGGAGCCCAGCCTGGACACCTGGGCCTTCGGCATCCTCCTTTTCGCCCTCCTCACCGGCACCTTCCCCTGGGGGGCTGCCGCACCCCAGGATCCCCAGTTTGGGGAGTTCCAGGTGTGGCAGGGCCACACGTGGCAGCCAGGTGGGCTCACCTGTGGTGGAGGGGAGGTACCGCGTGCCTGGAGGGGGTTGGGGGAGGCGGCGCTGGAGATGCTCCGGAGGCTCCTCCGGCTGGAGCCCGACCGGCGGAGCCACGCCGGGGAGGTGAACAGGTACCTGCACAGGTGCTGGGGAGGGGGAGCAGAGGGGCCTGGTGGGGGTGGGAGCGGGGAGGGCACACCTGGGGATGGGGCGGACACACCTGGGGATGGGAAAGAAACACCTGGGGATGGGTTGGACACACCTGGGAGTGGACTGGAAGTACCTGGGAGTGGGTCAGACAGACCTGGGGATGGATCGGACACACCTGGGGATGAGATAGGCACACCTGGATATGGGTCTGGAACACCTGAGGATGTGTTGGAAGTACCTGGGAGTGGGTTGGACACACCTGGGTATGGGTCAGACACACCTGGGTATGGGTCAGACACACCTGGGGAGGGCAAAGGAACATCTGGGAATGAACTGGAAGCACCTGAGGATGGGATAGAAACACCTGGGGATGGGTCAGAAACTCCTGGGAATGGGTCAGAAACATCTGGAGATGAGTCTGGAACACCTGGAAGTGGGTTGGAAGTACCTGGGGATGGGTTAGACACGCATGGGGATGGGACAGAAATACCTGAACATGAGCTGGAAACACCTGGAATGGGCTGGAAACACCTGGAAATGGGATAAAAGCACCTGGAAGTGGGAATGAAACACTTGGAAATGGGATGGAAATACTTGGGAATGGGATGGAACTCCTGGAAGTGGGATAGTAACACCTGGAAATGGGATGGGAACACTTGGGAATGGGATGGAATCACCTGGAAATGAGCTGGGAATATCCGGGGACCCCCAAAAAAGGGGAGTTGAATAAAATTCCCTGTTTTTTGCCTTTTTTTTTTAACCTGTTTTTATCTGTTTGTGGAAAAAGGTGGGAAGAGGGTGGGAAAAGGGGGGAAAGGGAGGGAAAACGGTATAGAAAGAGAGGGGGAAGGGTGGAAAATGATGGAAATAGTGGGAAAAAAAGATGGGAAAACTGTAGAAAAGGATGAGTAAGAGTAGGAAAAAGGTGGAAAAGGGTGGGAAAAAGTGGAAAAATTGTTGAAAACCGCGGGAAAAGGCTGGAAAAAAAAGGCAGGAAAAGGATTTCAAAAGAGAGGGGAAAGGACAAACAAGGATGGAAAAAGCTATATAAAAGGAGGAGGAAAATGCCGGGATTTGCTGTGGGTCCCCCCAAAAACGAACTTAAACGAAAGGGGGACGGTTTTGAGGGGGAGCCCCCCTAAAATGCGAGACCCGACGAGGGTGGGATTCGAACCCACGCGTGCAGAGCACAATGGATTAGCAGTCCATCGCCTTAACCACTCGGCCACCTCGTCCGCGGCTGCGCACGCGCGCCCCGCGCCGATCAGCCTTCTTGGGAGGCGTGGCTTCAAGCAAATGGGCGTGGTTAGAGGCGTGGTCTCTGGTCGGAATCGCCCTCTGGGCGTGGTTTATCCACCCGGGAAATACGGGATTCGAATCCCGGCGGGACCAACCCGGGCAGTGGGGGAGGGTTTTAAACGTATTTTTACAAAACCAATAAATACATTAAATGAATAAAAATAAACGAATAAATTAAAGGAAAAACATAAATAAATTGAATGCAATAAAGAAGTTAAGTAAATAAATTAAATTAAATAATTAAAATAATTAAATTATTAAATGAATAAAGTTAATGAATTAAATAAATGTCAATGTATGATAAATTAAATAAAAGTAAATAAATTAAATCTAAATAAAAAATAAGTAAATAGACACATACAAGTATAATAAGATGCAATAAGTCGCCTATTTTTTTAAATTGCTCCCAGTTTCCGTCCAGTTGAGCGCCGCTCTAGTTGAATGTGGTTATTTAGGAGGAATAAAAGCGCCTTTCATGAAGAGCAGAGTGGCGCAGCGGGAGCGTGCTGGGCCCATAACCCAGAGGTCGATGGATCGAAACCATCCTCTGCTAAGCTATGTTTTCCTTTTCCCTCATTTTCCCTTTTACCCAACTCATTTTCTTTAGTTTTCTTTTTTCACCGGACTTCCTCCTAATTTCCCTTTTTTCCCCCTCACTAATTTTTCTTATTTTCCTTTCCCCCTCCTCCTTTTAACCCCTTTCCTGGGCTTGTAAAGGGTTTTTTTTGGAGGGTGTCCACCCGTGTGGGGTCCTGGAACAGTCGTGGCGAGGTTTGGGAAAGTCCCAAGACAAGGAGTGGGGGTGGGAAAGGTTTTTTTTTTGGAGGGTGTCCTCTCTCGGGGGGTTCCCGGGACACGTGTGTGGGGGATTTTGGGTGTTTCCCCTCTCGGGGAGTCTCGAATGACTCGTGGAGGGGGGACTTCAAGGGGCGGGTTTTTGGGAGTCCTTTGTGACCGACGTAAGTGCGTTTTTTGGGGGGATCTCTTCTCTCGGGGTCTCCTGAGTGCCCCACTAGAGAAGGAAATAGATTTTTTTGGGGAGATCTCCCCTCTCGGGGGGTCCCGAATCTCGAGTGGATGAGGGGGGAGAGAAGTGGAGGAGGGCGAGGGAAGGTCTGATTATCCCTGCTCGAAGGCCATCAACCGCCGGCGCCGTGGCTTAGTTGGTTAAAGCGCCTGTCTAGTAAACAGGAGATCCTGGGTTCGAATCCCAGCGGTGCCTCCGCCCATGCCGCGAATCTGTCGTTTTTCGCATGTGTTTTTATGGGGATTTTAGGCGGTTTTATGTATTTTTATAGGGAGAGTATGTGTTTTAATGTTTTTGTTATAAATAATAATACGTATTATAAATATCTTAATATTATAAGAACCATGAATATTTAATTATTATTATAGTGCAAGTGACGTATTTTATTGTGTGTTTTTATATATTATATTATATATTATACCTTATATAGTACATGACACATATATAGTGTGTAACATATTTATTGTAAAAAAATTATTAACTATTATAGAAAAGGAGTTTGGAGGGTGGGGAAATGGAATTAAAAAAGAGAAGAAAATGGGAACGAAAAGTGGAAAACTCTTGTTCCCTGACCGGGAATCGAACCCGGGCCGCGGCGGTGAGAGCGCCGAATCCTAACCACTAGACCACCAGGGAGAGCTGAGCTCCAGCCTTAGACCGTCCAATCCAGAGTTTAGAGACGCCCTGAAGGGGGAGAGACCTCCAACCCTCCCCCCCCAGGTGAGTCGCGGGACCCCCTGAGAGAGGAGACCCCCGAATCTATCTTCACGTGTGTCTCGGAACCCCGTGGGGCGAGACCTATGGGGGGATCTATTGGGGTCCCGGGGGGCCTCTGGGGTGGTCTCTGGGGGACTCTATGGGGGTGTATGGGGGTGGGGGGTGTACGAGGGGCCTGGAGGGGATCTGTGGGGGGGTCTATGGGGGAGTTCTGTGGGGTCCTAGGTAGGGGTCCCCCTCGGGTCTCCGCGCGCCCCCGTCGACCCCTCTCTGGCATCTTCGGTCACCTTCGGCATCGGTTCGGCTCCGCTCGGGTATCTTCGGGGACGTTCGGAGACCTTCGGACCGGTTCGTCTCCATTCGGAGACCTCCGTGCCGGTTCGGCTCCATTCGGTCCCATTCGACTCCGGTTCGACTCCGTTCGGCTCCGTTCGGCCCAGTTCGGCTTCGTTCGTCCCCGTTCGGCTTCGTTCGGCTCCGCTCGGGCCGCAGGTGAGCGGGGCCCGGCCGGAGGGACCGCGGGGTCCGGGAGGGGGGGCAGCGATTTTTGGGGGGAGGTCGTGGGAGGGATCTGCGGGGGCTAAATGGAGGACACGTGTGGGGGCTGGTGTTAGGGGAAGGTTTGGGGGTGATTTGGGGGGCTCAGGTGTGGGGCAGGTGTGGGGTGGAAGGTTTTGAGGGATGATTTTGGGGAGGTTCAGGTGTGGGGCAGGTTTTGGGGGTGATTTTGGGGTTCAAGTATGGAGGGGAAGGTTTTGGGGTGATTTTGGGGGGTTCAGGTGTGGGGCAGGTGTTGGGGGCAGGTACTGGGGGTAAGGTTTTGGCGTTCAGGCGTGTGTGGGAAGGTTTGAGGATGATTTTGGGGGCTTCAGGTGTGGGGCAGGTGTTGGGGGGCTGCTTTAGGAGGGGCAGGTTTTGGGGGTCAGTTGTGGGGTCACACTTTGGGGGAGTTCCCCCTTTGGGGGGTGCCCCTAGGGGTCAGATTTGGGGTCACACTGGGGAGGCAGTTTTGAGGGGGGATTCCCTGTTTGGTGGGGCAGGTTTTGGGGGGGTGTCTGATTTTGGTGGACTTCACAATGTGTGTGGGGAGGGGTCACATCTGGGGGTTTTCTGTGCCCCGGGGGGGCAGTTTGGGGTTCAAACCCCCCAAAAGCACCCCTGACCCCTCCTTCCCTGCCACAGGTCCCCCTCCCCCACCTCACTGGGACCACCCCCACGCATGGCCCGGCCCAGCCCCCCTCGTCCCCCGGCCCCCGCTGACCCCCCGACAGGTGACCCCACAGGTGAGGGGGCAGGGCTTGGGAAAGGGGAGGGGTTTAGGGAGGGGCAGTGCCTGGGGGGACTTTAGAATCCAGGTGAGACCTCGCTGGGACCCTTCCCAGGTGTGTCCAAGTGTGACAGATATGTCAACACGTGTCCAGGTGTGTCCAGGTATATCCAGGTGTGTTCAAGCTTAGTCCAGGTGTGTTCACATGTGTCCAGGTGTGCAATTACATGTCCAAGTGTGCCCAGGTGTGTGACTGCATGTACAGGTGTGTCTGAGTATATCCAGGTGTGTTCAGGTCTATCCAGGTGTGTCCAGTTGTGTGACCATATGTACAGGTGTGTTCAGGTATGTCTGGGTCTCTACATACATGTCCAGGCATGTTCAGGTGCATAACCACATGTACAGGTGTGTAAAGGTGTGTGACCACATGTACAGGTTTGTCCAGGTATATCCAGGTGTGTCCATGTCTATACAGGTGTGTTCAGGTGTGTCTAGGTGTGTTCTGGGTGTGTCCAGGTCTATACAGGTGTGCCCAGGTGTGTTCAGGTGTGTACCCGCATGTAGAGGTGTATATAGGTGTGTCCAGGTGCATCCAGGTGTGTTCAGGTGTGACAGGCATGCTGAGGGGGGTAACACATTTGTCCCACACGTGTCCCATGTGCCAGGCATGTCCAGGGACTCCGAGGAGGACGTTTGTCCCGTGTTTGGTGTCCCGTGTTGTTCCCGTGTTGTTCCCATGTGCCAGGTGTGTTCCAGGCATGTCTGGGGACTACGAGGAGGACGCTTGTCCCGTGTTTGGTGTCCCGTGTTGTTCCCGTGTTGTTCCCATGTGCCAGGTGTGTTCCAGGCATGTCCGGGGACTACGAGGAGGACGTTTGTCCTGTGTTTGGTGTCCCGTGTTGTTCCCGTGTTGTTCCCATGTGCCAGGTGTGTTCCAGGCATGTCCGGGGACTATGAGGAGGACGTTTGCCGCAGCGCTTTGCGCCTGGTACACGAGCTTTGCTTCGCCCCCCGGGCCCGACCCCCCCACGCCCGGTGCCTCGAGTTCACCGACCTGCTCCGGCACCGTGGCCACCCCCGGCCTGCCGACACAGGTACGGGGGGGTGCACACCTAGGGGGCACCTGGGGACAGGGATACACCTGGGGGGGGCACCTGGGGACAGGGACACACGTGCGGGGGCACCTGGGGACAGGGACACACCTGGGAACAGGGACACTCTTGGAGGGCCCTTGGGGACAGGGACATACCTGGAGGGTCCCAGGTGTGTTTTGGGACACTTTGGGAGGGTTTAAATGGATTTTGAGACCCTTTAGGAGGGTTTAAGTGGAATTTGGGACCCCAGGTTTGTTTTGGGTTTAGGGTGGGTTTGGGCCACTTTATCTGGTTTTTAAGTGGATGTCACGCCCCTTTTTCATGGTTTAAGGGAATTTTGCCAACCTTTCAGAACATTTTGGGTGGGTTTTGGGGCTCCCCCTATTCGGGGACCCCCCTAGACCACCCCCTCATCCCATGTCCCTCCCCAGAGGTGTCCGTGAGCCTCCTGTCTGTTATCGTCACCTTCTGCGGCCTCGTGCTCCTGGGGGTCTCTCTCTTCGTGTCTTGGAAGCTCTGCTGGGTCCCCTGGCGCCACAAGGGAGGACCTGGGGGGGCTCCCCCCCGCAAGGAGCCCCCCCAGCCTGGGGGGGGCCCTTTCGGGGACCCCCTTCCCGAGAGGGGGGACCCCGAGCCCCCTCCCCCCCCCCACGAGCGCTGTTACCTGGACATGGGGCCGTGCCCCGAAGGAGGGGGGGGAGGGGGCAGTGGGGGCGGACGGGTGCTGGGACCCTCCCCGTGGGGCAGGGACTCCCCAGGACCCCCAGGGCCCCCTGACTTTGGGGGGATGGGGGAGGAGGGGGTCCTGCCCAGCGCCCCCTCCCAGCAGCTGGTGGGCAGCAGGTAAGCGGGGGCTGGGGAACATGGGGACAAGAGGGGGATGTGGGGGACAAGGGGAGGACTTGGGGACAAGGGGGCGAGGCGGGATGTGGGGACAAGGTGGGGGCATGGGGGACAAAAGCAGGTTCCACAGGTAACATGGGGACAAGGGGGGGGAATTTGGGGATTGAGGGGGACACGGGGGTCAAGGTTGAGACATGGGGAGCCCCCAGTGTTGTGAGTTGGGGAAGGGGGGGCACAAGGGACCCCACTGCCATGTCCCCACATGCCCTGGGGGGAGTCATAGGGGGCACAGGGGATCTCCCCACCCCACAGGGTGGGTCTCTACAGCCCCTGTAACCTCCAGCCCCTCATTTTTGCCCCCCCCCAGCACCCCGTTGCCCCCTGTGCCAGAAGACAAAGCTGAGCAGAACCCAACCCACCTGGGCCAGATCCAGCCCGAGCTCTACGGCCCCGGTGACGCCACTGAACCTGGGGGTGCCCGGGGGGGCGCCGGTGGGGGGGCCCCCCCTCCCTGCGGCCGCCTCAGTGTGTCCCTGCGCTACTCCTACGGCTCCCAGCAGCTGGTGGTCCGCGTGCTCCGTGCCCGTGACCTCCCGGCCAAGGATTCCAATGGCTTCTCCGACCCCTACGTGAAGATTTACCTCCTGCCTGACCGCAAGAAGAAGTTCCAGACCAAGGTGCTGAGGAAGACGCTGAACCCAGAGTGGGACGAAACCTTCAGCTTTGGGGTGCCCTTCGCTGAGCTGCCTTCGCGGCGCCTCCACTTCAGCGTCTATGACTTTGACCGCTTCTCCCGGCACGACCTCATCGGGCAGGTGGTGCTGGAGAACCTGCTGGAGGCGGCTGAGGGGCGGCCCGAGGTGCCCATCTGGAGGGACATCCAGGAGGGCACGGGGGTAAGAGGAGTCCTGAAATCGGAGGGGAACTGGGGAGGGAGGGGAGACCCCCTGAAGATCCTCAAAAGGGTCATGGGACAGGTGAGGGCACAGGTGGTGCTGGAGGACCTGGTGGAGGTGACCAAGGAGGTCCCATCTGGGGACCCATCCAGGAGGGGATGGGGATGAGTGGGATCCCAAAATTGGGATGAGCAAGGGAACCCTGAAAAGGTGCCTGCAGTAGGTGGTGCTGGAGGAGGGAGAGGTGAGGGGAGCAGGAGATGCTGGAGAACCTGCTGGACATGACCAAGGGGGTCCTGTCTGGAGGGACATCCAGGAGGGGACAGGAGTGAGTGGGGTCCTAAAATCAGGATGGGGAACAGGCACCCCCTGGGAAGGGTGGTGGGACCCCCAAAATCCCCCCAAAATGGGTCCTTGGGACAGGTGTAGGGGCAGGTGAGGGGGGCGGTGGCTGCGATTCAGTGGATGGGCTCATTTGCGTCTGATGTGCATTGAATTTGCATCTCATTTGCATATCATTTGTATTAGGCATCTCATTTGTATTTATTTATCTACCCTGCAATTTGCATCTGATTTGTATTTATTCTGCATATAATTAATATTTATTGTGCATCTCATCTGAAGGAGTTGCATTTATTATGGATATCACTTACATAAGATTTACATGTGTTTGCATGTGATCTGTATTTACTTTGCATCTCATTTGCATATCATTTGTGTTGCATCTCATTTGTATTTTGTATTTTTTTCATATCTAACCTGTATTTATTTTGAATCTCATTCACATCTCATTTGCACCCCATCTTGCATCCTGTAAATACATGCAATTTGTATTTATTTTCCATCTCATTTGTATTTTTAAATTTATTTTGCATCTCATTTGTATATAGTTTGCATTCATTTTGCAGTGGAGTTTGTGGTTTAATTTGCGTTTTGATTTGAATTTTAATTTGATTTCACACCTTGATTAGGGCTTTGATTCGAGGTTTAGTTTATTGTTAAATTTATGATTTATTATGTAATTGAAGGTTTAATTTGTAATACAATTTGGGATTTAATTTGGGATTATTTTTTAATTTGTGATTTATTTAAATTAAGGTTTAATCTGTGATGTGATTTGTTATTTAATTATTTTAGGATTTAATATATTATTTAAATTTATTATTTACAATACTGAAATTAATTATTATAATAAAAGTCTCAAATGATTTAATTCCTGGTTTAATTTTTGGTTTAATGTTTGATTTGTTTGGGGATTTAATTTAGGATTTTAATTTGGGATTTGATTTAATTGGGTATTGAACTTATAACTCCATTTGACATTTAATTAATGAATTAATTTATTGATTAACTCATAATTTAATTCATGATTTAATTTCTGACTCAAATTTGGGTTTATTTGGGATTTAATTTGTGATTAATTGGGAATTGAATTTATAATTCCATTTGGGATTTAATTGATGAGTTGATTTATTAATTAACCCATAACTTAATTTGTGATTTAATTTCTGATTTAATTAGTGATTCATGGTCACATAACCCCCTGTCCCGTCTCACCTGTCCATCACCTGTCCCCTCACCTGTCCGCTCACCTGTCTCCTCTCACCTGTCCCTGTGTCCCCTCACCCGTCCCTCACCTGTCCCCATGTCCTCTCTCACCTGTCCCTCACCTGTCCCTGTGTCCCCTCACCTGTCCTCTCTCACCTGTCCCCTCATCTGTCCGTGTCCCCCCAGGAAAAGCCGGACCTGGGCGAGGTGAACTTCTCTCTGTGTTACCTGCCCACGGCCGGACGGCTCACAGTGACCGTCATCCGGGCGTCCAACCTGCGCGCCATGGACCTCACCGGCTACTCAGGTGCGTCACAGGTGTGCCCAGGTGTGCTCAGGCGCGTCACAGGTGTGTAGGAGAGGCGTTCCCAGGTGCGTCATGGGTGTGCCCAGGTGTGTCACAGGTGTGCTCAGGTGTGCTCAGGTGTGTAGGGTCTCTGTGGGTTCCTGTGGGGTTTTTGGGGTCTCAGTGGGGTCGCTGAGGGGTCTCTGGGGCCCCCAAGCAAACCCCTACGTGAAGGCCTCTCTCATGGCCGAGGGTCCCTGTGGGGTCACTGTGGGTTCCCTGAGGGGTTTTTGGGGTTGCTGATGGGTTTCTGGGGCTCCCTGAACAGACCCCTACGTGAAGGCCTCGCTCATGGCCGAGGGCCGGCGGCTCAAGAAGCGCAAGACGTCCATCAAGAAGAACACGTTGAACCCGAGCTACAACGAGGCCCTGGTGTTCGACGTCCCCCACGAGAGTGTCAACCACGTCAGCCTCACCATCGCTGTCGTGGACTATGACTGGTCAGCCCGGGGGGGGGTTTCTGAGGGGGGGCTTGGGGGGTCCTCGAGGTGTTTGGGGTCCTCCTGGAGCGATGGGAGACCCCCTCGTTAGGCGTCCCCCATGAGAGCACTGCCCACCCATGTCACCCCATTGGCTAGGACTGGTCAGTGCTGGGGGGGCTTTGGGGGACCTTTGGGGGTCCTGGATGGACTTTAGGGATCCTGGGAGGGTTTTGGAGTCCTGGGGGTCTCTGGGGGTCCAGGGAGGGGTTTGGGGTTCTCCTGGAGCCGTTGAAGACCCCTCATGTGAGTGGGGTTGCACAAGGGAGCAAAAATGAGGGTCTGGGATCTGGGGAGTTGTGGTGGGTTTTTGGGGTCCATGGTGGGTCTGGGGGCCTGTGGTGGGTTTTGAGGGTCTGGGGGTGCCCCCCTGACCCCCCGGTGTCCCCCCAGCATCGGGCACAATGAGGTGATTGGGCTGTGCCGGGTGGGCAGTGACGCCGAGGGTCCGGGGCGGGAGCACTGGGCGCAGATGTTGGCGAATCCCCGCAAGCCCATCGAGCATTGGCACACGCTCGTCGAGGTGAGACCCCCTGCCTCGGGACCCTTCGAGACTTGTGGGGACCCTCACAACCCCCCCCAACCCATTGGGACCCCCTGAACCCATAAGGAACCTACGGGGACCCCACAGGATCCCACAAAAACCACAGGCCCCCAAGAAACCCCAACGTCCCCAACCCCCCCAGTATCCCCTAAAGTCCCCAATGCCCCCAATCCCCTCAATGTCCCCAATGTCTCCCAATGTCCCCAAATCCCCCCATGTCCCCAATGTCCCCAAATGTCCCCAGGAAAAGGCTCTGGTGGCCAAAGGGACGTCGCGGGACAAGCCAGCCCTGGGGGAGCCCCTGGGCCCCCAGTGAGCCCGTGAGAGCCTGACTGGGAGCACTGGGGGAGATTGGGAGGGAGCGGGGGGAAAATGGGGGAGACTGGGGGGGATTGGGAGGGGATTGGGGGAAACTGTGGGGGGACTGGGAGGGACTGAAGGGGACTAGGAACACACTGGGAGGGACTGAGAGGGGGTTGGGAGGAACTGGGAGGGTACTGGGAAGGACTGGGAAAGTTACTGAGGGCACTGGGAGGGACTGGGAACACACTGGGAGGGGAGCGAGGGAGTTATTGGGGGCACTGGGGGAGTTACTGAGGGCATTGGGAGGGAACTGGGAGGGACTGGGAGGGAATGGGAGGGAATGGAGGGCCATTGGGCCATACTGGGAGGCCACTTTTTCATAGTGGGGGTCACCGTCTCATAATGGGAAGCCACTGGGCCATACTGGGAGTTCTTTTTCATTCTAGGAAGCCACTTTACCATACTGGGGGTTCACGTTATCATACTGGGAGTCCATTTTTTCGTAGTGGGAGGCCACTTTGCCATATTGGGAGCTCTCTTTCTCATACTGGGAACCCCCTTTCTCATGCTGGGAGTCACTGGTCCATATTGGGAGCCCACTGCCCCCTCTCTCCACAGGCTCCAGGGCTGGAGGGTCCGGCCCGGCCCGGGGGGGCCCTGACACCGAAGCCATAAAGGGACCCCCGGGACCCCCGGGGCCCCCGACCTGCACGACAAGGGGGCCCTGCCCCCCCCCACTGTGAACCCCCCGAAATCCGGGTCTGGCCCCTTCCCCCCGCTATGTGTTTGTGTGGGGGAGGGGCCCAAAAAGAAGGGACCTGGGGACCCTCCCAATCCCCTTTGTGTGTTATGGGGGGGCCCCTGAAAGGACCCCTGGGGTCCGACCCCCCTTTTGTGTTTCGGGAGGCCCCTGAAAGGGACCTGGGGACGCCCACCCCTCCTTGTGTCAAGTGTTTGTACAGGGGGAGGGGGCCCAAAAGGACCCCGGGGGTCCAATCCCCACTTTGTGTTATGGGGGGGCCCAAAAAACGACCCCCGGCCCCGCCCCCCTTTGTGTGTCTATGGGGTTCCCCCAAAAGTCCTCTGGGAACCCCCAACCACCCTCCCCCAATGTGTGTGTTCGTCCCCCTCCTCCCCCGGAAGGGTTCGGGGGCCTCCCCAGTTCCGTGTGACCCCCCCCCCGGGACCCCCACAGTCCGTGTGTCCCCTCCTTCCCCGGTTTGTGTCCGTGTGTGGGGCCGGGGGCCCCAAAGCCATAAAACCCCCCCAATAAACCCCCCACCCAAAAAAAACCACCCACAACGCCTGAGCCTCCCGGGGATGGAGGGGACACTGGGGGACACTTGGGGACACGGGGGGGCTTTGGGGACAAGGGGGCTTTGAGGACATTTGGAACATGGGGGCTTTGGGGGGGCTTTAGGGACACGGGTGGGCTTTAGGGACATGGAGGGACATTTGGGGACATGGAGGGGCTTTGGGTACACGGGGGGTACACGGGGGGACATTGTGGACACGGGGGACATCTGGGGACATGGAGGGGCTTGGGGGACATGGGGGATAAGGGGGGACATTTGGGGACATGGAGGGGCTTGGGGGCTTTGGGGGCATGGGGGGCCTTTGAGGACATTGTGGGACAAGGGGACGGGGAAGACATGAGGGGGACCATATCCTCATATCCCATATCCCCGATCCCACAGCCCCCCATTCCCCCGTCTGCAGCTCCATCCCCGCCCCCTCTCTCTCCCCGCCCCTCCAGCGCCGCCGCCGCTCCCGAAAGGAGGCGAACGGAGCCGAATTATTCCGAACGATCCCGAACCGGAGCCGAACGGACCCGAACAGGAGCTGAACGGTCCCGAACCGGAGCCGACTCGTTCCGAACGATTCCGTCCCGGAGCCGAACTTAGACGAAGGGTCCCGAAAGGAGACGAAGGGACCCGAACACGGATCCGAAGGGTCCCGAACCAGAGCCGAACGGGTTCCGAACAGAGACGAAGAGAAGCCGAACCGGGCCCTACTCGGTCCGAACGATCCCGAACCGGAGCCGAACGGAGCCGAACGATCCCGAACGGAGCCGAACGAAGCCGATCGCGGGCGGGGGCCGGAGGGGCCCCGGCGGCCACTGGAACGATGCTGCGACCCGGCCCGGTGAGTGGGACCCCTCCCAGTATAGACCAGTAACCCCCAGTATAGACCAGAAACCCCCAGGATAGACCCCGCCCTGTGAGTGGGACCTCCACCCCCAGTATAGATCAGTAACCCCCAGTCTGGACCTGTAACCCCCATTATAGACCCGGCCCCGCTCCGCATCCCTCCCGGTATGGACCAGTCCCTCCCTCCGGCCCTCCCAGTATGGACCAGTCCCTCCCAGTCCAGCCCAGTTCCCTCCTCCAGGCCTCCCCCCACACCCCGGGGACCCTTTTTGGGGGGTCGTTTGCAGGGTCGTTTTAGGGGGTCGTTTTTGGGGGTGTCGTTTTTGAGGGTGTCGTTTTTGGGCTCGGTTTGGGGGGTCGTTTGGGGAGAGTCGGTTTGAGGGGGCAGGTTTGGGGGTCGTTTTAAGGAGTTCAGTTTGGGGGGGTCGTTTTGGGGGTTCCCATTTTAGGGGGTCGGTTTTGGGGGTGTCGGTTTTGGGGGCCGGTTTTGGGGGGTCAGTTTGGGGGTCCCTGTTTTGGGGGAGTCGTTTTGAGGGGTCAGTTTGGGGAGGGTGTTGGCGGGGGCAGGGGGGGAATCGTCTTGGGGGGGGTCAGTTTTGGGGGTCCCCACTATGGGGGTCGTTTTAGGGGGTTTGCTTTGGGGGTCTCCTCGGGAGGAGTCGGTTTTGGGGTTCCCCCATAGAGACCCCAATCTATAACCCCCAAAGGTTCTATAGGGGGCTAGAGGGCCCCCCCATCTATAGGAGCTATGGGACCCCCCCCATAATTAGGGCCTCCTCATCCATGGGGGCTGTAGGACCCTCCAGGTCCCTCATTTCCAGGGTCCCCTCAAGGCCCCCTAAATCTGGGGGGACCCGCGGGGGGGCAGGGGGTGGAGGAGGGGTGTGCATACGTGTGTGAGCCTGTGTGAACACGCGTCTGTGTGCACAGGTGTGTGTGAACAGGTGTGTTCATACATGTGTGTCTGTGCACAGGTGCGTGTGCACACGTGTGTGTGCGTGCACAGGTGCGTTCACATGTGTGTGTATGCACAAGTGTGTATGTGCAAAGGTGTGTGTTTGCACACATGTGCACACACAGGTGTGTTCACATGTGTGTGTCTGTGTGTTCACAGAGGGATGTGTGTGCCCTGGTGTGTCTGTATCACGTGTGTGTCTGTTCACACACGTGTTCACATGTGTGTGTTCACACACATGTTCGCCCCTGGGGATGTGTGTTCACACGTGTTTGTGTGTATGTGTTCACATGTGTGTGTTCACATGTGACCTTCCCGTGTCCTGGGACACCCTAGGGCACCCCTCCACAGGGCAGTTTTGGGGGGTCCCTGTTTGGAATTGGGGAGTCCCTGATTGATGTTTGGGGCTCCCCGGCTGGTTCTGGGGGTCTCTGTGTGGTTTTGGGGGGGTCCCCTCTCAGTTTTAGGGGTCCCCGTGCAGAGTTGGGGCATTGATGTTTGAGTGTCCCTATGAGGTTTCAGGGGGTCCTCACATGATGTTGGGGGTCCCTGTGTGGTTTTGATGGTCCCTATGTGGCTTTGAGGGTCTCTATGTGTTGTTGGGGGGTCCCTGATTGATGTTTGGAGGTCCCTGTGATTTACTCGGGGTCCTTGTGCTGGTTTGGGGGGTCCCCTTGTTGTTTTGGGGGTCCCTGTGTGGTTTCGAGAGTGTCTGTGCAAAGCTGGGGGGTCCCTGATTGATGTTTTGGGGTCCCCTGTGTATTGTTTGTGCAGTTCTGGGGGTCTCTGTGTGGTTTGGGGGTCCCTGTGCAGTTCTGGGTGTCCCCGTGTAGTTTTGGGGGTCCCCTCTCAGTTTTGGGGATCCCTGTGCAGAGTTGGGGGTCTCTGTGCAGTTTGGGGGTCCCCTCTCAGTTTGGGGGGTGTTTGGGGGAAGTCCAAGGGGGTCGAGGGGTGGTGTCTGTGTTCTCTCGGGGGTCGGAGCATCGACTGGTGCTGTGGGGGTCCGGGTGGTCTCCAGGGGGCGCGGAGGGTTCCGGGGGTCTCCGGAAGGTACCGGGGGTATTTTCGGGGGTCCAGGGAATCCAGAGGGTACCAGGAGGGTTTTGGGGGCTCTGGGGTCTCCGGGTGGGGTCAGGGCCGGTTCTGCGCTGACGCGGAGGCTCCGAGGGGGAGAAGGGAGGGGATGGCGGCGGGGGGAGAGGGATGGAGGAGGGGCTGGACCGGGATGGGGGCGCAGGAAGGGGAAAGGGGGGCGCAGGAAGAGGGGGACAGGAAGGAGCGGGGGAGGGGCGGAGGAGGAGGAGGAGGAGGAGGAGGAGGAGGGGGCCGAAGGCAGCGGGGCCGAACGCAGGCCCGGGGGTGCGGGGTAAGGTCGAGGGGGCCCGGGGAGGTTCGGGGGGCTCTGGGAAGGGTTTGGGGGTCTCCGGGGATTTCCGGAGGGAGGACGGCGCACACGAGGAAACGGCGGCTGCGGCGGGAGAGGGGGAGATGAGATGAGATGAGATGAGATGGGGTTGGGGGAGGTTGAGGTGCTGGGATGGGGTGGGGGCGCACGAGTGGGGGCGGGGGCACACGCGTGTGAGGGCTCAGGGGGGCGTTGTACACGCCTGTGAGCAGCGAGCAGGGGCACACGTGTAAATGCACATGGATGTGATCTGGGACACGCTACACTCGTGTGTCAGTGCACATGGACGTGCTATGGGACATGCTATACACGTGTGTAAATGCACATGGGTGTGCAGTGGGACGCGTCAAACACGTGTGCTTGGTATGTGGGGTGTTCACACCTGTGTGAGCACATGGGTGCCCCTCATGTCCCCCTGGAGACACCCCAGGGACCCCTCAGACCCCTCAATCTCCTCCTGGGGACCCCCCAGATCACCCCTAGACCCCTCCTGACCCCTCAGGGACCCCCTAGACCCCCTTATCTCCCTCTGTGGACCCCCCCGACCACCTCTAGACCCCTCCTGACCCACTAATATCCCCTGGGGACCCCTCATACCTCCCGCAGACCCCTCCTGACCTCCCTGGGGGCCCCCCGGTTGCCCCCAGACCCTTCCTGTCCCCCATGGGGACCCCCATGACGTCCCAGTCTGCCACTGGGGACCCTCCAGGGAGCACCCTGAGCCCCCAGTCTCCTCCTGGGAACCCTCCTGACCCGCCCCAGGAAGCCCTCAGACCCCCTTATCCACCCTGGGCACCCCTCGGACCCCTTCTCACTCCCAAGTCTCCCCCAGAGGACCCTCCTAACCCCCTTCTCCCCTCTCTCCCAGCACCACCCGGGGCCCTGAAGCCAGAGATGCCCCTTGGCCATGGCGGCCCCGGCGCCCCTTAAGATGCCAGCGGCGTCCCCGGCGCCGCCAGCGCCCATCCTGCTGCTGCTGCTGCTGCTCCTGGCGGCACCGGCGGTGCCGGGGGCTGCGCCCACACCCTGCCCGGCCGCCTGTACCTGCAGCAACCAGGCAAGCCGGGTGATCTGCACCCGGCGCGAGCTGCTGGAGGTGCCCTCGAGCATCTCAGTGAACACCCGCTACCTGAACCTGCAGGAGAACCACATCCAGGTGATCCGCACCGACACCTTCAAGCACCTGCGGCACCTGGAGATCCTGCAGCTCAGCCGCAACCTGGTCCGCAAGGTGGAGGTGGGCGCCTTCAACGGGCTGCCCAACCTCAACACCCTGGAGCTGTTCGACAACCGGCTCACCACGGTGCCAACACAGGCGTTCGAGTACCTCTCCAAGCTGAGGGAGCTGTGGCTGAGGAACAACCCCATCGAGAGCATCCCATCCTACGCTTTCAACCGGGTGCCGTCGCTGCGGCGCCTCGACTTGGGCGAGCTGAAGCGTCTCGAGTACATCTCGGAGGCTGCCTTCGAGGGGCTGGTGAACCTGCGCTACCTCAACCTGGGCATGTGCAACCTCAAGGAGATCCCCAACCTCACCGCCCTGGTGAGGCTGGAGGAGCTCGAGCTGTCGGGGAACCGGCTGGGCCGGGTGCGCCCGGGGTCATTCCAGGGTCTGGGGAGCCTGAGGAAGCTGTGGCTGATGCATGCGCGGGTGGCGGCGGTGGAGAGGAACGCCTTTGACGACCTCAAGGCCCTGGAGGAGCTCAACTTGGCCCACAACGACCTGGCCTCACTGCCCCACGACCTGTTCGCTCCCTTGCACCGCCTGGAGCGCGTCCACCTCCACCACAACCCGTGGCGCTGTGACTGCGACGTGCTGTGGCTCAGCTGGTGGCTGCGGGAGACGGTGCCCAGCAACACCAGCTGCTGCGCCCGGTGCCACGCACCGCCGGCGCTGCGGGGCCGGTACCTGGGCGAGCTGGAGCCAGGCCACTTCACCTGCTACGCGCCTGTCATTGTGGAGCCGCCAGCTGATCTCAACGTCACCGAGGGCATGGCGGCCGAGCTCAAGTGCCGCACGGGCACAGCCATGACCTCGGTCAACTGGCTGACGCCCAACGGGACACTGATGACGCACGGCTCGTACCGGGTAAGGATCTCCGTGCTGCATGATGGCACACTCAACTTCACCAATGTGACGGTGCAGGACACGGGCCAGTACACCTGCATGGTCACCAATGCCGCTGGCAACACCACGGCCTCGGCCACGCTCAATGTCTCGGCTGCCGATGCCGCTGCTGCTGCCGCTGCCGCTGCAGCAGCGGCCACAGGCTATACCTATTTCACCACGGTCACTGTGGAGACCACCGAGGGTGGCGGCGAAGAACAAGCCCCCCAGACCCCGCCAGCGCCCACGGCACCCGGGTGGGACCCCTCTGGTGGCTCCACGGCAGCACCGGCCACGCGTGCCACGGGGAAGCCCTTCACGGTGCCCATCACCGCCGCTGCCGCCGCGGGCGCCGGGGCAGCGGGCGGAGGTCTCCAAGACCTGGACGACGTTCTGAAGACCACCAAGATCATTATCGGGTGCTTCGTGGCCATCACCTTCATGGCGGCTGTGATGCTGGTGGCCTTCTACAAGCTGCGCAAGCAGCACCAGCGCCACAAGCACCGTGGGGGCCCCGCGCGGGCCGTGGAGATCGTCAACGTTGAGGACGAGCTCTCGGGGGGGCCTGGTGGGGGCGGGGGCGGTGTTGGGGGCACGGCAGGGGGTGGGGACGTCAGGGGACAACAGGCTGGCACTGCCAGCACTGGAGAGGGAGCACCTGGACAGGTACGCGGCGCTGGCTGCCCACTACGGGGGCCCGGCGGCGGCACTGGGGTGCGGGAAGACCCCCCTGCTCAACTCGGTGCATGAGCCACTGCTGTTCAAGAGCCCCTCCAAGGAGAATGTGCAGGAGACCCAGATTTGACCGCCCCCACCACCCGAAAAAAATGAGGGGTGGGGACCCCCTTCTCCTGCACAGAGACTTGGATCCAACCCCCCCGGAAAGGGGGAATGGGGACCCCCCCCCTAGACCTAGACTTGACCCCCCTGAAATGAGGGGAACAGGGACCCCCTTCTGCCCAGAGACTTGGATCTGACCCCCCCAGAAAGGGGGAACGAGGACCCTCCCTAAACCTGGATGTGAGCCCTGCAGAAAGGGGGAACGGGGACTCCCTAAACATGGACTTGACCAACCCTGAAATGAGAAGGTGTGGGGACTCCACAGACCTGGACCTGACCCCCTGAAATGGGGGAACAGGGACAATCCCCTTGACCTGTGGACTGGGATGTGACCCCACCCCCAAAATGAGGGACATGGAGACCCTCCTCCTAAACCCCAGACTGGGACTTGAACCCCCTGAAAAAGGGGAGAGTGGATCCCCCCCCAACCTGGACTTGACACCCTGAAATGGCAGAAAAAAGAGACCCCCCCCTAAACCTGGACTTGACCCCCCTGGAAAGAGGGGGAGTGGGGACTCCCCTTAAACCACAGACCTGGATCTGACCCCCTACAAACCCCTCCTCTTCCAGAGCCCCTCCAAGGAGAATGTGCAGGAGACCCAAAACTGACCCCTCCCCCAAAAGAAAATGAGGAGTGGGGCCCCTCTTCTCCTGCCCAGAGACTCGAATCTAACCCCCCCAAAAAGGGAAGGAACAGGGACCCGCATAAACCACAGACCTGAATCTGACCCCCACAAAGTGGGGGGGGGAGTGTGGGGACCCTCCCCACACCACAGATCTGGATCTGACTCCTCTGAAACTGGGGAGTGGGGACACCCCCCCAACTTATGAACCTGGATCTGACAAGCCCCCCTCTCAAAACTGGGGACACAGGAACCCCCCGGAACCACAGACCTGGATCTGACCACCCCAAAACAGGGTGAGTAGTATGGGGACCCCCCCAAACTTAGATCTGACACCCCCCCCCCCAAAACAGGGGCACACAGGGGGACCCCATAGACCCAGCTCTGACCCTCCAAGAGGAGGGGGCGGCATCAGAACCCTCCCACCAAAAAATCCCACCCCGTGGTTCCCACCTGCCCATTTTTTCGGGGGGAGGGGGAGAATTGGGGGGCAGGTTTTGGGGAGGGAGGGGTAGATTTTGGGGGGGAGTCTTTACTGTGACATGGACTTGGGGGAGGACTTGTGTGACAAGGGGGGACACACAAGAGGGGCTTGAGTGACATGGGGGGTGACAAGGAGGGTCTGGGGTGATGCGGGGGAGGGTGACAAGGGCGAACTTGATTGACACCAGGGTGACAAAGAGGGGCTGGAGTGACACAGGGCGGCTGGGGTGACTAAGGGGGTGACAAGGGGAGGACTTGGAGGAGACGAAGGACTTGTGTGATGCGAGGGGGGACAAGAGAGGACTGAGGTGACCAGGAGGGTGACAATGAGAGGGGGTCATGTGACACAAGGGGCTGGTGAGGTCATGAGGGACTGGTGTCACACAGGGGCATGACAAGGGGGGGCTCGTGTGACACTGGGCGACTGATGAGTTCACAAGGGACTTGTGTGACACAGGGGGCAAGGGGGGCTTGGGAGAGATGGGAGGTGACAAGGAGGGGCTTGTGGGACACGGTGGGGGGGACAAGGAAGGACTTGAATGACACACAAGGGGCTTGTGTGACAATGGGGGGGCTCATGTGACACGGGGACTGGAGTGACAAGGGGGGGACTTGTGTGACACTGGGGGGACAAGGCGGGGCTGAGGTGACACACGGGCTCGTGTGACATGGGGGGGGACAACGGGGGTGCTCATGTGACACATAAGGGGCTGTTGTGATCCCAAGGGACCTGTGTCACTGTGTCATATGTGGATGTGCGAGGAGGGGCTCGTGTGACACCTGAGGGGTGACATGAAGGACTCATGGGATGAAGGACTTGTGCAAGGCCTGGGGGGTGCGAGTAGGGGGGTCTCGTGCAGGAGATTTGGGGAACAGCCTCATTCAAAGGACTCGTGCAAGACTCTCACGTAAAGGACTCATTCAGGACCCTCGTGTGACAGAGGGACTTGTTCAAGACCCTTGTACCAAGGACTCATTGAAGACCCTCGTGCCAAGGACTCGTGCAAGGCCCCCATGGGACACAAGGACTTGGGCAAAGGACTCATTCAAGGCACTTGTGCAAGAGACCCTCATGCAAGATGCTCGTTGTGACACAGGGACTCGTGCAAGACCCTCGTGCAAAGGACTCATTCAGGGCCCTCGTGCAAGGGACTCAATCCAGACCCCTGCTGTGACACAGGGACTTGTATAAAGGACTCGTGCAAGACACCCTTGTGCAAGAGACCCTTGTGCAAGGGACTCTTTGAAGACCCTCGTGCAAAGGACCCTCCCGCAAAGGGCTCATGCAAGACCCTCGTTCTGGACCCTCTTGGGATACGGGGGCTTGTGCGAGACCCTTGTGTGAGACCCTCATGTGATGGACTCTTGGAGGCCCCCGCGGGGTCCCTACCCCCCTTTCACCCCTCCCCGCCCCTCCCCCTCCCTCGGGTGGTCCCGAGGGTGTCCGAAGGGGTGTGGGAGGGGACGTGGGGGATTTGGGGAGGAGGGCCGGGGATTTTTAAATTCGCCGCGGCCAAAACTTTCCTACTTTAATAAAAAACCCAGCGGGCGTTTCCAGTGGGGACCGAGAGAGGGGGGGCTGGCAGGGGCTTGGTGTGTGCTTGACACGTCCTTGGTGTGTGAGTGACGTGGGCTTGGTGTGTGGTTTGGGGATGGGTTGGTGTGTGCTTGGAGTGTACTTGCTGTGGTTTTTACGTGGTCTTGGCATGTGCTTGGCATATCCTTAGTGTGGGGAGATGGAGTGTGAGTGACATGGGCTTAGTGTGTCCTCGGGGTGTTCTTGGTGTGTCCTCGGCACGTCCGTGCCATGTGGGATTGTTGGCACATGTTTGGTGTGTGCTTGGCATGTTCTTTGCATGTCCTTGCCATGTCTGTGTCGCTGCCACATCGTGGGGCCAAGAACATGCCAAGAACACACTAAAAACACACCACAGCCATGGGGGGAGGGGTCCTAGGGATCTCCCCTCCCCCTCCCACCGTTCCCATGGATACCGGGAGGGGGAGGGGGTGCTGCGGCTGCCGGTTGCCATGGCAGCAGCGGCGGGGGGGGGAGGGGCACTGCGGCATTGCCATGGAAACGTGTGTGGGGGAGATTCCTCTCCCCATTACCATGGAAACGGCGATGGCAGCGGTTTCCATGGCAACGGGGAGGGGGCCATGGGACTGTTTCCATGGCAACGGGGTGGTTTCCATGGTAACTAGAGGTGGGAAGGGGTTTCCAGGGCAACGGAGAGGTGGGAGCTGTTTCCATGGTACCGATGTCGTTCCCGAGGCAACGGGAAGGGGGGAGACTGTTTCCATGGCACCGGGGGGGGTGGTCGGAAGTTGGAGTAACAGCCCCGCCCACTCCCCAACCCCTCCCCTCACAAAAAGAGGGATTTGGGGTCCCCCCACCCCCCAAAAAATGGTCTCAAGGGTGCGACCCCTTCCCCCCAAAAAAAGGGGGGACCCTGTTGCGTGACACCCCCAAAAAAGGGATCCCGGTGTGTGACCTCCCTAACAAAGGGGAGTTGGGATCCCCCCCAAAAAAGGACCCAGGGGTATGACAAATCCCTAAAAAAGAGGATCCAGGGATGCCCCAATAACCCCCTCCCAATAAAACTCCCCCGTTACATCCCCCCCAAAATGGGCCCAGGGCCCTCCACCCCCCAAGAAAACCCATCCAGGTCTCACCCCTCCAAAAAAAAAAAAAAAAAAAGTTGCCCCCTCCAAAATGGACCCAGAGCCCCCTCCCCCAAAAAAAAAAGGGGATCGTGGTGCCCCCTCCCTTTTCCCCCCCCGGAAGGCCCCGGGTTGAACATTAACCCGGGGGGGCAGGGGTGTGGAGGGAGAGGCGGGGGGGGGCAAAGGGCACACAGGGAGAGCAGGGCAGGTGGGGGGAGTGACGGGGCACGTGGGGGAGATTTTGGGAGGGGTTGGGGGGCAATTAGAGGGATTTGGGGGGCCAATTAGGGGGGCTGGGTGATTATTACGGACCAGGGGTAATTGGAAAGATTGGGGGGTAATTAAGGGGGTAATTAAAAGGGGGTAATTAAAAGGGGGCTAATTGGAGGGGTAATTAGACGGATTTGGGGGGGTAATTAGGGGGCGGGAGGTAATTGGGGGAGATTTTTGGTAAGTAGTGGTGTTGGGGGTTTAATTAGAGGGATATTGCGGGGGCTGGGAGTAATTAGAGCTGGGGGGTTAATTTGGGGGGTAATTACAGGGATTTTGGGGGAATAATTCGGGGGCAGGGTAATTGGGGGTCTTGGGGGGCAATTGAGGGGTCGGGGGGTCGTGTTTAGGACCCCCTGTGACCCCCACCGCCCCTCCCAAGGCCATGGAGGCTCCACAGAGTCGCCGCGTTGGGATCCTGGGCTACGGCCAGTTGGGTACTGGGAGGGACTGGGAGGGGATTGTGGGCACTGAGGGGCACTGGGAGGGGACTGGGAGGGGAATTTGGGTCACTGGGGGCACTGGAGGGAACTGGGGGGCACTGGGAGGAGCTGGGGGGGGGCATTGGTAGCACTGGGGGGGTTATGGGGACCAGGGGAGTCCTGGGGGGTGACAGGAAGTGACACGTCCCTGTCCCCCTCCCAGGGCAGTTCCTGGGCTACAAGGGGGGTGTTGGGGAGTTCTCAGGGGGTGTCACAAAATCTCTAGGGTGTGTTGGTGGTCCCAGGGGAGGTGGCAGGAGGTGGCAGTGGGTGACACATCCCTGTCCCTCCCCCCAGGGCAGTTCCTGGCCCAGCAGCTCCTGGCCCAGGGGCCCACCCTGGGCCTGACCTTGGCCTGGGTCTGGGCCCGGGACAGGGCGAGTTTGGGGGGACTCCCCCCAGCCCTGCGCCTCCACAACCTGGGGCTCCTGCCCAGCACGTGAGTGATCCTGCCGCGAGCCCCCTACACCACTGAGACCCCCCAAAGCCCCCTCAAACCATCAGGACCCCCTGGGACCCCTCAACACCCCCCCCTCAAACCTCTGGGACATCCCAAAATCCCTTGACCCCTCCCTCTCCAATCCCCCCTAAACCACCAAGACCCCCCCAAATCCCTGGGGACCCTCCAAAACCCTGGGGCCTCCCCAGGACCCCCCAAACCTCTGCATGTCCCCCCAGTCCCCCCAATGTCCCCCCAGTGTCCCTAATCCTCCCAATGTCCCCAGAGAGGTGGACCTGGTGGTGGAGGTGGCCCACCCATGTGTGGCCCAGGAACACGGCGAGGACATCCTAGGACACGCGGATTTCATGGTGGGGACATTGGGAGACATTTGGGGACATTGGGGGGACATGGGGGACATCAGGGAGATTGGGGACATTGGGGGCATTTGGGACATTGGGGGAACATGGGGGTATTGGGGAGATTTGGGGCATCGGTGGGACACTTGGAGGCACTGAGGAGCCACGGAGTGACCGTGATGACATTGTCCCTTGTCCCCAGCTTGGGTCCCCCACAGCCCTGGCAGACCCCGAGACTGAGCAGCGGCTCCGGGAGGCAGCGACACGGGGGGGCCACACCCTGTATGTCCCCAGGGGGGCCTTGTGGGGCTGCGAGGACATCGCTAGGATGGACCGGCAGGGGACACTGGCTGTGAGTGACACTGGGGACACTCACAATGACCTTGGTGTCCCCCCCACTGTCCCCCACTGTCCCTGTTGTCCTTGAAGGTGACAATGACTGTGGTGTCACCCCTATTCTCCCTATTCTCACTGTCCCCACTGTCCCTGAAGGTGACAAAGACCTTGGTGTCCCCCCCATTGTCCCCTCACTGTCCCTGTTGCCCTGAAGGTGACAATGGCCTTAGTGTCCCCCCTACTCTCCCTCAGGCCCTGAAGGTGACAATGACTAAGTCCCCGCAGAGTTTCCGGGCACAGGGGTGGCTCCAGGAGCGGGTGGCAGCCGCAATGGCCTCAGGGACGAGGATGGTCCTGTACGAGGGTCCCCTGCGGCCCCTCTGTCCCCTTGTCCCCAACAATGTCAACACGATGGCAGCGGCGGCCGTGGCAGCACCAGGGCTGGGCTTCGACGGTGTCACTGCCTGCCTGGTGGCCGACCCCAGGTGTGTCACCTCCCCCCGTGTCACCTCTCCTCTGTCACCTCTCCTTGTGTGTAATTGATTGGTGCCACCTCCCTGTGTCACCTCCCCGTGCCACCCAGCTGGGCTTTGACGGCATTGTCACCTGCCTGGTGGCCGACCCCAGCTGTGTTACCTCCCCCGTCACCTCCATGTGTCACCTCCCCACCCCGTGTTATTGATTGGTGTCATCTCCCCCTGTGTCCTCCCACGGTGCCACCACGGTGCCAACCCCTGAGTGCCCTTGTTGTCCCCTTCCTGTCCCCTCAGTGTCCCCCTAGTGTCACCCCCCAGTGCCACCCCTTTGTCCCCTCATGTCCCCTCCTTGTCCCCCCCAATGCCACCCTCTCCCTGTCCGTTCCTTGTCCCCTGAGTGTCCCCATTGTCCCCTGTGTGTCCCCCCAGTGTCACCCCCCTGGTACCACCCCTTGACTGTCCCCTGTCAGTGCAGTGTCCCCTTCCTGTCCCCTCTGTGTGCCCCTGTGCCACCCCTCGGTGCCACCCCATTGTCCCCTCATGTCCCCTCTTTGTCCCCCTCAATGCCACCCTCTCCCTGTCCCCTCCTTGTCCTCTGAGTGTCCCTGCAGTGTCCCTGACTGGCACGTGGTGGAGGTGGAGGTGACATCGACTGGGGACAAAGGGCGGTGCCTGAGCGTCACCAGCACCCGCCGGAACCCAGCGGGACTCGGTGCTGTCACTGGCAGTGCCACCCTGGGCTCCTTCTGGAGCTCCCTGCAGGGTGGGTGCTGCCCTCCCCAATGTCCTCAATGTCACCTTGGTGTCCCCAGTGTCACCTTCGTGTCCCCAATGTCCCCAATCCCCCAATGTCCTCCATGTCCCCAGTGTACACCCAATCTCCCCAATTCTCCCCAATGTCCCCAGTGTCCCCAGTGTCACTCTCTGTTCCCCAGCCTGCACTGGACATGGTGGGTGTGTCCGTCTCTGCTGAGCTCCCAGGACCATGATGAGCTGGGGCCCACCGAGGACCCCCTGAAAACCATCAGAGGACCCCCCGGACCCTTTGGCAACATTAAACCCCCCCAAAACCGTGCATCGGTGTCACCCTTGCTGTCATGATGGCACCCTCGGGATGGAAGAGGCTGCCTTGGCCTCTGATTGGCTGAGGTGTTGCGTGGAGGGGCTCTGATTGGTGGATGTGCCGTGGAAAGCACGATGGGAAGAGGATCGCCTGTCGCCGATCGGTGGGAGGGGAAGGTCCGAGGGTTGTGATTGGCTGGGAAGCGGGCAAAGTGTGACAGGAGGTGTAGTTCCAGGTCAGAGGCCGCCATGGCCCCAGAGGACACTTGCAGCAATGGGGGGTTTGGGAGGAGGGTTGAGAGGTCCTGGGGGATCTTTAGGGGGTCCTGGGGAGTTCTGGGAGGTCTTTGGGGCTCTGGTGGGCCAGGGTGTGAGGAGAAGGAGGGGCCTGGGGGTGGTTTAAGAGGGGGGAGGGGCAGACCTGGTGGCCTGTGATGTTGGGGGGAGGGGTTGGGGGGCTTTAAAGGAGGGTTGAGGGGGGTTTAGACAGGTCTGGGGAGTGCCAGGAATAATTTGGGGGGGGGGTCATGAGAGATCTTAAAAAAATAGGGAAGGGTAACGATATTTTGGGGATCCTGGAAGGGGCAGTTGGGGGGTATCGGAAGCACCAGGGGATCTGGGAAGTGATTGAGAGGATCTCGGGGGGTCACAGAAAATTTTAGGCTAGTCGTGAAGATCCTAGAAGGATTAGGGACTCTTGGGAGAGACTGGGGTGGGGGTGATCTTGGGTATCCTGGAAAGCTGGAAAGTCCTCAAACATTTTTAGGGAATCTGTGGGTCTTAAAAGGGTTGAGGAGTCCGGGGGGCACAATTGGGTGTGTCCTGGGGGGTGCCGGAAGGATTTTGAGCCATTCGCTCGTGGGAACATTGGGCTGAAACTGGCCGTCTGACGGCCAAATTTCCATACAGACGAAGATACCTCCCAGATCAAAGGTGCCTGCAGAGAAAACTCTTGCTATCTGTGTATATAAAAGTGGTGCTCCAACCGCAAAAGAAGTGTGGGATTGGAATTAAGGAACGAGCGGTGATGGTACCATTGGCTGTTTTCTCTTGAGTGGAATTGTGAGAGCTGCAAGAGTGCAAGGTGTGGGTTCCAGTCCCCACTGTTTGGTTTGCATGTGTCCTGGTCAGACACAGGTCCAGCTTCCTCAGTCCTTAATGCAACAGAAGGAGAATTAAGGAAATAATTAGGGTTCCCCAAGAAAACTGCTGGGCTGTGGTGGGGTTTTTTCCTTTTTTTTTTTCTTTTTTTTTCCCCCTCCTTTTCTCCCTCCTTTTCTCCCTCCTTTTCCCCCTCCTTTTTTCCCTTTTTTCCCTCCTTTTTTCCTTTTTTTCCCTTTCTTTCCCTTTTTCCCCCTCTTTCCCCCTTTTCCCCTTTTTTTGCCTTTTTTTGCCTTTTTTCCCCCTTTTTTTCCTTCCCCCCCCCTTTTTTCCTTTTTTTCTCTCTTTTTTTTTTTTAATCCCATTCCGTACTCTGGGCAAAATCCAGTCCGGGTTTTCCCCCATTCCGCACTCCAGCCGAAATCCAGTCCGGGTTTTCCCCCATTCCGTACTCCGGCCGAAATCCAGTCCGGGTTTTCCCCCATTCCGTACTCCGGCCGAAATCCAGTCCGGGTTTTCCCCCGCCCCCGCCCCTTCCCCCGCCATTCTCCCTCAGCTCGCTCCCGGTTTTCCCGGAGGACGCTGCGGGACCGGCTGTACCCGGAGCTGTGCGGGGTTCGGCGGGAGGGGCTGGGGGGCTGCGGTGGCGGTTCGGGGCTCGGCTCGGCTCCCGGGAGTGGCAGAGCTCGCTGGGGAGCGCTCGGTGCCTGTTCCCTGCGGGGGCTCGTGGGGAGCTCCCCGTTCCTCGGGGAATGACCCGTCCTGCGGCTTCTGGGGGGGTGAGCTGAGCTCGGGACAGCGCGGGGCGGCTGGGATGGACAAAGGCAGCCTCCTGCTGCTGCTGGAGCGCTTGGGAAACCAAAGAGGGAGGGAGGTTTTGTCCCCTGCTTACGGAGCACGATATCGGGGCTGAATCGTTCCCAGGCAAGTGTCCGCTTGAACGAGGTGTTTCCCAGCCACATTCCAAGAGCCCTAAATGCTGGGATTTGGGGTTTTTGCAGCGATTGCTCGCTGGAAGCTCTTTGGAGAGAGGGGAGTCAGGCAGGTGTGCTGTCCCACACTCGGAGGGCCGGCGGCATCGCTCCCAGGGAGCAAAGAAGGAACTCTCGACGTGCTTTCTTTACTTCTTTTCATCCCACAGCATCGGCACGAGAGGAAATTCCACAGAGGGGCTCGCCTCCGGCTAAGCTCTGAATATGCCAGGAGGTTTCAGCGGGGAGAAAAGAGCCGTGGGAGAAAAGCACCCTAAACGAGAGCCAGTGGGGGATCATCGGGTTTTGCGGCCGAGGAAAACGAGGACAGAGATGAGGGAGCGGGGCTCCGATTAACAATGATCTGATGGGTGTTTGAATCATTCCCGGCCGTTCACAGTCCCCGCGCCGCCCCCCGGATCGCTCCCCCACGTCACGCACCCGCCTGGGGGGCCAAACGCCATTCTGTCCCCCCCCCGTGAGGGACAACCCCACGGGTGGGCAGCGGGGATGACAAAGGGGCGGGACAGCCCCACGAGTGGGCAGGGACGATGACGATGGGCGGGACAGCCCCACGGGTGGGCAGCGGGGATGACGAGGGGCAGGACAGCCCCACGAGGGGGCAGCGAGGACGAGGAGGGGCGGGACAGCCCCACGGGTGGGCAGGGAGGACGACGAGGGGCGGGACAGCCCCACGGGTGGGCAGCGGGGATGACGAGGGGCAGGACAGCCCCAGGTGGGCAGGAGATGACGAGGGGCGGGACAGCCCCACGGGTGGGCAGGGACGATGACGAGGGGCGGGACAGCCCCACGGGTGGGCAGCGGGGATGACGAGGGGCAGGACAGCCCCACGAGGGGGCAGCGAGGACGAGGAGGGGCGGGACAGCCCCATGTGTGACCAGTGATGATGACGAGGGGCGGGACAGCCCCATGTGTGACCAGTGATGATGACGAGGGGCGGGACAGCCCCAGGTGTGGCCAGTGAGGATGACGAGGGGCAGGACAGCCTCAGGTGTAGCCAGTGAGGAATGACGAGGGGCAGGCGCTGCTGGCTGGTTATCTGGGGCTTTTGGAGAGGGTGCTTGTTTTGGTGGACATTTTCTGCAGAGGAGCAGTCGATTCCAAGGAGTCTCTCCAGCAATGACCATGAGGGTGTCTCGCTAGGGCAAGCACCTGAGGTACCTGGATCATCGCTCAAGGAAGGGGCCGAGGGATGTGCCGGGGAGCAGCGCACGTGAACAGGTAAGGGACTGGGGGGGATGCAGGGAAGATACAGCTCGGACTGGAGGAAGAGCTTGGAGGTTTCTTTTATGGATATGAACATGCAAAGCAGGGAGCGAGGTGGGTTATAAGCACTCTAGGTACTCGGGCAGGTGAGCCAGGACTCAGGGGAGGGACTAGCTTTCCCGAGCACCAAAGTTCCTATTAATTGCCTCTCTCAGGAGCAGTCCAGAGGAGTTTCTCCTTTGGGCTCCAAAGGAAGGCAGCTGAAACTGCTGTGGGAAGCTTACTGCTGTAACCAGACTGTAGTTTCCACTGATAGTTTTGCTACTAAAACTAGGGAGTTTTGTTTTCTCTGTGCACAAACCCTGCTGGTACTTGTTAAACTGACTTGCTAAGTTGTGCATTCCT